>NC_090656.1:83655623-83938123 GCF_040937935.1 Hyperolius riggenbachi
ACAAGTATACATAGTATACAAGCTGCAGTGGAGAAGGATATATAAAGAATAAGCAGTCTGTATTTGTCTCCAGGGAAACAGAGTCAGCAATGCATTACATCTGAGTCATTTAGAATTGATTTCACATACAGTATTTTTTATAACACTTTACCTTAAAAACTACTTGCCTCAATAGGTTTATATTTAATTTGTATTCCTCAATGTTCCCTTGGATTTTATGTTGTTCCTGTGTGCTAAACACGATAAAGCCAGCACCAGTGAAGGAATATATAACCAATATGAAAGAGAGAGGAACCTGGCACTGAGTGATCCAGTGCTCAGTTTAGATATATCACAATATTGAAAGATATTATAGAGCAATAACCGCATTATTGAAAATAAACTATAAATCTAGAAAGTATATACTGTACAGAAATATAAAGCAAATACAGCATAACATTGTGGAAACAGACAATACGATAAGATACGTGAATGTGGGCAAGCTTCACAAAATATGCATAAATAATACCCTTTGCTCTAACAAATAAATGGTAATTTACTGTAGTAAAGTCATAAAACCGCACTAAAAATTCTTAAGATGGCCCAAGATGCTGATCATGTATCCTCATTAAATTCACAACCAGAGTAAACAATGTCACACATTCACATTAAATCATTGTAAATAGTTAGCAGTGCCATAGCATTAGCATATACTTGATCAAACTTAAGTTGTTCCAAAACACCTGTGTATGCCTCAGAATCTCAATTATGGCTTCAGATGTAGGGCTTTCAAGCCTATTCCATACAAGCGTTAGAATGCAGAGTGCACTCAGAGGATTAATAACAGGCCGATCTCACTAAATTCAAGATGTCCAATGTCAGTGAATACAGGCTAAGTCGTTTTGTACAAGTTCTTGGGGAACCCTGGAGATGGTAATTAGCAGCCAGGAAATCCATCTGGCAGCATGGAGACGAGGATAGGCTGGATACTGATGGATGTGTGGATTGGTGTGTAATGAGGTAATGTGCATATTGTCTGGGTCCCTGAACTTGGCTTGCAAGCAGGAGATATATACGCCTTGTGGCATCACCACTAAGTTGTCCAATCATGAACAGCTCTTTTCCTCACGTTCTTCCAACTGCTTTCTCTTACCGTATTAAGGACCTGATGCACTAAGCAGCAATAATATTGCCATGCAGAGGCAGTGCACTGCAGTATTACCACAAGCGGTGTACTGTAAGTTGTGCTATTAGCGGGACTTCTGCCAGTGCGATCTGCGTGCATTGCTATGGTAACACGTGCACTGAAAAATTAGCCCGAAGAGAAAGATTGAATTGTGAATGGCCCTATATATATATATATATATATATATATATATATATATATATATATATATATATATATATATATATATATATATATATATATATATATATATATATATATATATATATATATATATATATTTCAATTTGAAGCCAAATGTATGCGGATACTTTTGATGTGTTTGAGTATTCAAATTTGGAACCTTGTTCTGAATTGTTCCAATCAGAACCTGAATCTTCATATATGGGGATGTTAACTCCTCCTTTTAGCTAAACAAATGGGCAAGCACCATCCAAAAACCAAAGATTACATATAAAAATCTGCCAGTATAATCAATTTTGGGTGTGCAGAATGGTAAATAAATCATTGCACATCATACACAACAAAGTACAGGCTTCTAAATACAGCACCACACCAGATCAATCTATTAAACAATTGTATTACTTCTCTGTGGAACACTAAAAACATCTAAAAACACAATAAATCATGTGGCTGGGGAGGGGCTAAATAGTATACTGCCCACAAAGAAATTAGCATTTACCGGTAGTCTCAGCATATAAAATACAAATCATCCAGAAGACATATAAATATACCTATAAAGTGCCAGTGCAAATATGCAATATACAATTATAACCTCAAATAGTAAATGAACAATCTATAAGTAAAAAGTGCAATTGCAGATCAGATAAAGTGCCTATAGAGAGGAAAAAACCCTCAAAAATTGTGAATAAATAGTGAGGTAGATAGAAATTGGTAAAAGAAACCAATATGTCAGGCACCCAGATATAGTGCAGATAAGTACAGCAAGCGATAAAAAAAAAACAGTGATAGAGCAAACATAGGTACAGACAACAATAGCCAAAGTGTGTTAAATAGGTGATAGGCCAGGAATGAAACCACAAGTGTGTTTGAAAATAGACCACCACAGAGTGAATATAGGGTCATACCAGTTCAAGTTAAGATGACCATGTCCCCCTGCAACTATCTTGACTTGAACTGGAAGTACACCACTGGAATTCCTGTCAGTCCACGCATGCGCACCGCACTCCGTTGTACATCCCCCAAAGACTTGCATTTCCCCAAGCACGGTGCTTGGGGTAACGCAAGTCTATGGGGGATGTACAGCGCGGCACTTGCAGAAATGTGCTGTTGCCCTAGTGTCAGATAGGATGCTTCCAGCGCACCGCAAGGGTCCGCAATAAGTGTGCAAGTCTCCATAGACTTTCATGCTTTTGTGGCAAAATAGGGTAACACAAGGCAGATTTACCCTGCTAGTGTAAAAGGGGCCTTAAATGTGGTTTTGATCAAAAGTTGATTGGAAAAAGTAGTTTCCGTTTGCAGGTGAAGAATAGCTGTGGGTTATTGACGGCTCCATAGCTGTGTGCGGCATTGAGCTGTACAAAGCTATTAGTAGCAGCAATATGAATGGCTCTGAAATCATTGATACTGTGTGATGCATGGTGGTAAAGTGATTGTAATTCCCCAACTCAGTCACAATTTGAGTCACCGATTGTTTGCTAGATCAGACCACTGTCTCATAGTGAATGGCTATATATGATTTATTATCTGGAGTGTTTGCCCGGTACTTGTCTGTGCTAGTTACAGTCCGGTTGCATGTCCATCTAGTTTTCTCTATATAACACAGAGGGCGGGGTGTTTTTCCTTTTCCCCCACCTATTCAGTCATGACCTTAGCAAGAGAGTGAATAGCATGCGGGTTCTGTTATTTCATGTCCTCTATCACCTTCTACAGTTTATTTAAAGTTCAAAGGACTAAAGTGAAGAATACATACAGTATTAGGGGTTGTTATCTCTCCCTCCACTTAAAGGAACAAAGGTCTCTAAATAATCTCGAAAGAAAGAAATATCTCACATGTTTGAAAAATGATTTTCGATAACTATGAAAGGATGTGGAAAAACCTGTTTTCCTATGTGACGAATGACCTGAAATTTACCTCGTAGTAGATTATTATTATTATTATTATTTATATAGCGCCAACATCTTCTGCAGTGCTGTGCAGAATACATATTCTAGTACCGTAGAATCTTGTTATGGTAAACCCTGATATAGTAAACCTCTGAATGTAGTTAACTCGGGCCTTAGGTCCCAGCAACTGCGTCTGTACACAAATCCAATGTATGACCAATTCTGATATAGTAAACTGCTTGTGAGCTGGATAGTGTACTGGTTAAGGGCTCTGCCTTTGACATGGGCGACCAGGGTTCGAATCCTGGCAAGGGTCAGTACCTATTCAGTAAGGAGTTCAAGGCAAGACTCCCTAACACTGCAGGGTGGCCTCTTGAGCGTGTCCCAGTGGCTGCAGGTCTTCAGCGCTTTGAGTCCGACAGGAGAAAAAACGCTATACAAATGTTCGGATTATTATTATTATTAACCTGAATTATCGCCATCTCGAGCTCACTCTAACCTGAATTATCGCCATCTCGAGCTCACTCTAACCTGAATTATCGCACATCTCGAGCTCACTCTAACCTGAATTATCGCACATCTCGAGCTCACTCTAACCTGAATTATCGCACATCTCGAGCTCACTCTAACCTGAATTATCGCACATCTCGAGCTCACTCTAACCTGAATTATCGCACATCTCGAGCTCACTCTAACCTGAATTATCGCACATCTCGAGCTCACTCTAACCTGAATTATCGCACATCTCGAGCTCACTCTAACCTGAATTATCGCACATCTCGAGCTCACTCTAACCTGAATTATCGCACATCTCGAGCTCACTCTAACCTGAATTATCGCAAATTCTTTCTGTTTTAGGAAAGCAAACTTTTGTTTTTCTTAACATCTTAGTAAGGGGGCTTTTAGGACCATTGTAGTCCCTTACACACCCCAATGAGTTCTGGGTCACCATGAGCTTGCTGGTTAGTCTGTGCCTCTCGGATTTACAAGCCCTACTCCATAGAGCCAAATT
Organism: Hyperolius riggenbachi; assembly: GCF_040937935.1. Lineage (NCBI taxonomy): Eukaryota > Metazoa > Chordata > Amphibia > Anura > Hyperoliidae > Hyperolius > Hyperolius riggenbachi. The sequence goes on from NC_090656.1 coordinate 83,659,868, forward strand.
AATCCATGCCATGCACTGATGAGGATCAAACAATCCGAAACAGCCTGTATGCATGTTGGATTATTATGGCTCTGTACACATTAACAAGCTGACACATCATTGCATTCCAGCGGTTCTGGAGGTGTGTTTAGCTTCTAAGGGTACAATGGTTAATTTGCATATATTCAGCAGTGGTGCCTGGGAGACATCTCGAGCTCACTCTAACCTGAATTATCGCAAATTCTTTCTGTTTTAGGAAAGCAAACTTTTGTTTTTATTATTATTATTATTATTACTTTTTCTGGTCCCTTGTAGTTTACTACAATATAAAGGGATTTTACTGTAGTACATAGCCATAGCCATATGTGCATCATAGTCTATAGCCAATTTTTAGGAGGAAGCCAATTTAACTTATCTGTATGTTTTTGGAATGTGGGAAGAAACCAGAGTGCTATTGCAGACGGGAAGGATACGCGCGGCCAGCACTGCGCAAGCACAGTGGCCTGCCGACTTTAGTCAGCAAAAACAAAATGAACCCACGGCGGGGTAACGGAAGATTGTTGAGGACCGGCGAGGGCACAGAACGGCTGCAGGGGGCTGGTAGAAGTCTCAGGTAAGTAAAAAAAATGTTTTCATGCGGACCTGAACTCAGGACTTCCTTTCTGCTCTAGAACATATGCAACAGCATAATAACCTTTATTTATTTATTTATTGTATTTATAAAGCGCCATCATATTATGCAGCGCTGATCTTTAGAGAAAGACATTTCTTTGTTACAGCTGGTTCAAATCCTACCATAAATCTGCAGTGTTTCTACTTCCTGCTTTCATGGAAGCAGACATATTGTTAACATCCTGTGCTTTCAAATGAGTTTATCTGCCGTGGCAGTCAGGTGACATGGGGAGAGATCAAATTACAACTTGTGATTAGACACAAATGAGGGGGAATTGGACAGGCTAAACTCTCTAAATACATACAGGGTGCATATCTGTTTTCCTTTTGTCCTGTGCAAGATTTAGGTCCACTTTAAAGGACAACTATTAAAAAATGTAACATACAGTACATGTGTACTAGTTGTACATATGTCCCAAAGTAAAATGCACTGTACATTTTTTTTCCCTCTTGCTGTCATTTACAGTGGAAAGTAAAAATCTGACAGGTTTGGGACTAGTCCATCTCCTCATGGGAGATTTTTGTTTTAGTATTTTCTTTATTATTTACAAAATCACTCCCTAGAAAGGACTATTACAATGGTGCTGGAAAGCCAGTGTCCTCCAGAGCAGACTATTCTGGCAGTAAAATATGCCACTGCCATCAAAGGAGTGTGTTTGAAATAAAGGATTGTCTGAAAATCCCCCATGAGGATATGAGTAATCCAAAATCTGACAGATCTGTCACATTTCTACTACCTACTGTAAGTGACAGGAGCATAGGAATACATTCATTTATAGGGCATTTTATTCTGGGTCAACTAATTAAGTAAAACACATTTATTTTAAATTTTACACATTTTTTGCGATACTGATCCTTTTATTTTTGTATGATCAGTTTATATTATCTAATTTCACTTCAGGCTCACTTAACTATTCCTCATTTTCAATCATTTCGGCTAATATCACTGATTAAAAATGATTACTAATGCTTGTACTGTCTCTGTAAGATAAGTGACTATTGTCATTGTATTGCTTTGCAGAGATTGCAGCCTGGCTAGCTCAGAATGGACCAATATCCATTGCTCTTAATGCCTTTGCAATGCAGGTAAGTAAAGATGTGTTTGAAATCTTCCAAAGCCTATAAACATATTTCAGAGCCCCATACAGACATTACTGTATACTACCGCTTGGTGACACAATTAGTCATGCTCTCTTTGGCTAGAACCCTGCTGGCTGGCAGTATTTGACAATTCTTGCATTTGGCTGAGCTGTATATACTCTACTTTAGAGGGGGGGGGGGGGGGGAGAAGCGGGAGGCTCCCCACAACTCCTGAGGAAAACTAGGTAAAAACAATTCTACCACAGCTTTTCACCAGTAACTGCATTTAGCCACTGAGTTGGGGCTAGTCACATGGTCAGAGACTGCTCTGATAGACTGCTGATAATTGTACTGGTGCTGAGGCAGACAGCCCTAGAGAAGGCTGCATGTGTGTGCGGCAGGAAAGTTGTTTTACAGCAGGGCTGTGGAGTCGGAGCAATTTTGGGTACCTGGAGTTGGTGGTTTCAATAAAGAGAGGAGTCGGATGATTTTTGAACCAAATATCCATAGCCTTTGTAAACATTAGACTAAGGAGTCGGAGTTGAGGAGTCAGAGCAATTTTGGGTACCTGGAGTCGGTGGTTTCATAAACTGAGGAATCGGAAGATTTTTGTACGGCCTCAACAGCCCTGGTTTACAGTGTATGTGGTGGGAAATTCCGGATATATCTATTGCATTGCAGAATTATTCTGCATGTTAACTCATTGGCCATACAAGGGCCATAGAATTCTATGAGTCTGTTAACACCTCTGCGTTCTAAAGAATCGCATTAGTCTACGTAGTTAAGACACCGCACTCAGTTAGTGCAAAGCCTATTGAATTATTATTATTATTGATTTATAAAGTACCCACATATTCCGTGGCGCTGTACAAAATAAGAACAAACATAGGGTACAGAATCGGTACAAAATACAGAGTTGGTATTAACAAAATCCAAGACACAAAAGGGTGAAAGTGCCTTTGCTCTTGCAAGCTTACAATCTAAAGGAATGGGGGGGAAATAAGAGGTGGATTAAGACTCATACACACATCAGACTATAGTCTTTGGAAAATGAAAGATCACAGACCAATCTTACCACCCTTCATGTAGTATGAGAGCCATACTCTACACAGTCTATTCTATGGAGCTGAACTCCACATCAGAAAAAAATCTTTGCAAGATGCTGCACACACAGATGCTGTACACATTCAAAAGATCAATAACTGCAAAAGATCTGTTCCTGCCAAAGATCCGTTCCTGCAAATTGCATTCATAGTCTATGAGATCTGCAGATCATCATACACCCCTTGTTTAACAGACATTCATCTGCAGATCAGACAATTATCTGCAGATCTGAAGATCCATCCTGGTGGATCTGATCTGCAGATGAATGTCTGTTAAATAAGATGTGTATGATGATCTGCAGATATAGACTATGAATGCATTTTGCAGCATCTTGCAAAGATTTCTGTCTGATGGGGAGTTCAGCTCCATAGAATAGACTGTGTAGGTGTGGCTCTCATACTACATAGAAGGGGGTAAAATTGGTTTGTGATCTTTCATTTTCCAAAGACTATGGTCTGATGTGTGTATGAGCCCTTAATAGGATGAATGACTTATCACCATCACTTTAGAACATCAATAAAGGCAATAGCCTGCACTCCTGCTATTTTAGACTTTTATTAATCCAATGTTTCTGGGACATGTAGGGCCCCTTTCTCAAGGACAATATAATCAGGCCATAGGCCCCTACTGGAAGCTCTGTCACTCACTCAGTGATATGCCTCCTGCATGTAGCAGCAGCTTAACCAATTAAGATTATTTGATGTGACTCTCAAGTCCAGATTTGTGCTCCTAAAGATTCCAGGGCGTGAGAGTCATGTCCTGCACTGTATGCCGCCTCGGCACGCTCCCTCATCTCACTGGGGATCCTCAGAGATTAACAGTTTTTTTTATGATTTGTTGCTGTGGAATGTACACTGTTCAAGCACTGAACACAAACCTCAAAAATATAGTAGCTGTACTGCAGTAAAACATCACTATAGAAAGCTTAAAACAGATGTGCAATACTGGGGGTCTCCAAGAGCTGTCACTGCTTGGGACTACCAACCGCATACTACACTACAGAGGGCAGAGTGGGCAGCTCTTACCACCAGGAAACTACCCACCACTACTACCCAAATAACATGTAAAAAGACACCAAAATTAAATGTAAAAATCATGCCTACTCAAGAAGCTATTTAACTGGTGTGCATGATAAAGCCAGTCAACAAATTTAAAGGCGCAGTAGACTGGATACTTGCTGCCTGCACCACCCCTGCTACTTTGTGTTTAAGAATATTGTACATTATAACAGAATACCCTCTCCTATTATTTGTACATGCTTGAAATGGCTGAGGCAAATCTTTCCATGCAGCCAGCACAGTGCAGGGAGGAGGGGGGTTGTGTGTCAATTGTTAGGTCTGACCAGCTGACCAATAACTGGGGTGTAAAACTAAGCTAACTCTCACTTTTCATTCTTTTGTTATATTACAGGCATTGACCTACTATACTGTATATACTCGTGTATAATCCAACCCCCAACATTTGCCTCTGTAAAAAAAACCCAATAATGTGTGACCCGCAGATAAGCTGACCTCCCAATGTCTCCCCCTAGTCTCCCCTCTGTTTGTTGGGCAGAGTACCCCCCCCCCGTATCTGGTGCATGTATGTCATGCGTATGTTCAGCAGAGTGTATGTATGTGATGATGCGTGTATGTTCAGCACAGAGTGTATGTGATGCAGAGTGCTGTGTAGTGTACATATAGCTACCTCTCCTCGTTTGCCATCTTCCAGTCTTCCTTGCAGCTCTGTACTTGCTACAGATCCAGGCTTCAGTGTCTTCTGATCTTTGGGCAGCCATCTTCTCGTCTCCCTTGCAGCTTTGTACTCGCAGCGAGTACGGGACTGCGAGAGAAACAGGAAGTTGTTCCCGGGGCAGGAAAGAAAGTGAAACCTGGACATCTAGCAAGTAGGGATGATCAATGATATGCAAATATTGCTGAGTTTATGCTAATTTATGTACATTTTTATGTAAATATATGTGGCTTGAAAATAGACCAATCCTTTTCTTTTTCTTAAAGATACCTATCATTTTAAACCTGGGTGGGACTTGATTGGTCCACTGTATATATTAGCATACTCATTTTACATAAATTTGCGTAAACGCAGAAATATATATATATTTTCCCAAAATGTTGGTGTATATGTGAGTATATACGGTACTGTTTATTGTTCTTGATTCAGCATGCTTCTAACATGAATCCAATGCAGCTGGGGAAGAAGGAACCATTTGCAATCCATCATTTCTTATCTGTCAATCAGAACGTTTCAATTGAAATTTGATTACTAAAAGCTGATTGTTGATTGATTTAGTGTGGGTTATCGTAGCTCTGCATTCTGCTTTTTTCCTTAAGCTCTAAGCCTGAATGTATTTGTACCTTTTCTGCTGCCTGATTTGTTGTACGAGTCTCTGCAGGACTCCTTGCTGATGTTTTCAATGAAGGAGATGAATGGAAGCAGTGGAGTAAATATGATGCACTTCATCGCCCCATTGTTTCTAATTTTCTGCTCTAAATATCTTGACAATCACTTCTGCCTCCCCTTCCACCTCTAGTTCACTGCTGGGAATTCTGTGTTTGTGTGATAAAGGGAATCTGTGACAAAGCAGCACACTTGTGCGAGAGAAACCGGAGGCTGCCGCTTCCGGACGACAGATTTCATCTTATTATTCCTGATGCTGGGCTTATACATTAAAGGGTGACTCTAGTCTCTGAGAGGACCCAGTTAGGTTTCAGTGTAGACAGGTAGACAGGCTAAAGTAAAAGGGATTTACAGGCAATACAATTGTTTCTATTAAACACTGCAATTATTCTTTGAAAACTGCTGTTCATGAGTCCAATGAGCAGTTTAGCAAAACACAGTACAGTAAATCCACCCGTTATCCAGAACTCAGGCATCAGGAAGTCTACATGCGTAGATGCGGCCGCGATGTTCCTTATCAATCGAGCCGCTAATGCGGCTCGATTGATAAGATCCGACAGGACGGATCTCCCCACCGCCAATTGCCTGCTCGCTCCCCGCAAAGGGACAATGGCAGGGAATCAAGCGGAAGATAAGCGGCGCGGGGACGAGCGGGAATCGATCGGGTATCGATTCCGGCGCGGCGAGCGGGGACGCGGAAGAGGCGATCTGACGGTTAATCGAGCCGCCGGATCGCCGCCTCATCTACACGTGTAGATGAGACTTTAAAGGGAACCTGAACTGAGTAAAATTATTCAAGATAAACACATGATGTAGCTGCAAATGAATATTACATACTGACCTCACCATCAGTTCCTCTCAGAAGCTCACCATTTTCTTCTTACAGTGATCCCTTCCAGTTCTGACAAGATTTTGTCAGAACTGAAATATACCAGTTATATATCAGCTGCTGTCAGTTACCATTGCATGTGCAAGGTAATGTCCATGTTTCCCTATGGCTAAAGTGGGTGATATTACAGTTTACCAGTGTGCTGACCAGAAAGCTGTTATGGGGTAATGGCCATTTTTAAAATGGAGGACAGAGAATACCATTGATCACAGTGGACAAATGGGATGCAGTAGAGGAGAAAGAGATTGAGGAGTAGCCTACACAGGAGGTAAGTATGACGTGTATGGTTATTTTGACTTTTTATTTTCAGTTCAGGTTCTCTTTAACTAACCGGCATGCCTGAGGGGGAGAACGGGGGCAGAACCGTTTGATGTTTGCAGTGTTCCTCCAGGTGCCACCTTCTACACTTCCTACAGCTCCCAGCGGCTTTCCTGTGTGCATACATGGCACCCAGCATGTTGCCTGACGAGCATTGGGTCACATGCACGCTATAGGAGCCCTATAGACGAGCAGCAGCAAGTGTAGCAGACCCCCAGAGGTTTGGTAAGTTGCTTCTGCCACACTCCACTCTCCAGGGAAGGGGACGGTTGGTGTTAACTTACTGCCGGTTGCTTGATTCTCAAGCAAACTGGCAAGCACACATGACTGTCATCAGGCAGTCCCTGCCTGTGCTAGATATTGGTCTTAATAAATAAATATATAGATATAGATGGGTGTGAATACCCTACGAGGCATTTATAACTGATTAGAAGTTAGATTGTAAGCGAAAACAAATGAAAAAAATATGAAAAACAAAGGCCCCTTCAATTGAAATGTGATTCTTTTAAGCATTGGAATATTTATAGGAAAAACCTGCCTTAGGAGATCAAATAGAGGGTGCACAAGAGTGAGGGTCCATAACTTTGTACTGCAGCAAGCAATACAAGGCGTGCGTCTGCAGTGGGGCACAGTGGCAAGGTGGTAAATAATTGCAACCAGGGAGATATAATTTACCACATTTATTGAGTGCATAACCAACCAATTGTATCTGATTTGTGTGTAAATCATCTCCTTGTACATAGTGGTTTGGGACACCCCGAGCTGCTTGGTTACACAGTTCTTGTACATAGAGAGCTTGCTTTTTTCATCGGAACCACTCAGCAACATTCACCCATCACTAAAGCTAGCCACACAGGAACTATTCCTCTCCAATCTAAATCTAATCAGAGCGATAGGAGGGTTTTCTTTAGTGATTCTTGTAGAGACTATTTAGTGGTGCCTACACTCTATCCCCTATGCTATCAAGCCATTTTCTATTGACCTGAGGAGGCGGGCCATGATCCATGAAACGCGTTGTCAGATTGCTTTTTGAATAAACATTTTTCCTGTTGAACTGGTGTTTATATCTTCCGGAGAGGTAAGCGATTACCTCTCTTTTTTTTATATATTTTAAAACACTGAAATAGATCACACATTGGGTGCTTCTATCCATTACTAATCAGAGTGGGATCGGTTACTATCACATGCAACACTTTGACTTAAATCTATGGAAAATTTATCAAACTGTAGTGTTACACTATTCAATGCAATGCAGCGCTATGAGCCATTGATTGTCCGCTGCTCCATCCCTGCACCCAATGGACGGAGTATTTCCATCCTGTCCCGTAGATAGTTTACATCAATTTTAGTTTAAAATGATCAAAATGGTGTCTCCCGGATCCGGATTTGAGCATCACTGGTAGTAAATAACCTTTTAACATGTAATGTGAAGTTTCTTCCAAAATGTATCTTGGATGAATTAATTTAAACTTTCACAATATTTTGTGCTTCTGTTTCTCAGTTTTATCGCAAGGGAATTTCACATCCATTCCGGATACTTTGCAATTCCTTAATGATTGACCACGCTGTACTCCTAGTAGGATATGGAGAACGTACGTTGTGATATCCACTTTTATCATTTGACTGTATTCATGTTGCATTTACAGCATCTAAATTCCTTTATTTTGTGTCCGTTTGCTTAGGTAATGGTGTACCGTTCTGGGCTATTAAGAATAGCTGGGGAACAGACTGGGGAGAAGAGGTATGAACAGAATTGACATTGTAACACTAAGGTTTATTTCAGTAAGATACAGGCCTAAAATAAGACTGCAAGTTTTCCTCAAACTTCCTGGACAAAAATGTCACTGATATACTAATTATCCTGGACAGGGGTCAGAATTTGGGATAAGCAAATCATGTCCTGTTGCAGATAATCCAATTAGCCAGTTAGAAAGTGATTTAACAGCCCAAACTTCCTCCTCTTATGCTAGGTACAAACAATGCAATTTTCTGACAGATTGATTGACTATTTCCAACATGTCGGATTTGATTTCCGATCGATTTTCCAATTGATTTTCCATAGAAGTGAAAGGGAAGTCGATCAAAAATCAGATTAAACTTGTTGGAAATAGTCAATCGGACAGTAAATCTGCCAGAAAATTGCATTGTGTGTACCTAGCATTAAAAAAAAACAAAAACGAAATGACTAGTTAAAGGAAAACTCAGCCGTTCAACATGGGGCTGGAAATAGCCCCAGGTAAGTATACATGATGCTGTTACTTATGTCTTACGTATCCTTTAAGCCAGGGGTGTCAAACTCCAATACAAATTGGGCCGAAATTGTACACTGGGACCTAGTCGCAGGCCAACTTCAATGTCTACTGGCCATCTTCCTCCCTTATAACGTTCTCAGGTGTCTTATGCTCCCCCTCCCCCCTCCAAGCCCTAAACTGTTCCCTGGTGTCTAGTGGTCCTACCTCCCCTACACCCTATACAGTTCCCTGGCGACTAGAGGCCCCCACTCTCCCCTATATAGTTCCCTAGTAATTAATGCTTTCCCCCTACTTTACCCATATGGCTCCCCTGGTGTTCTAGGGCTTCCCCTCCAATATAACTTCCCTGGTGATCTAGAATGGGCCAAATATAATGCAAAGTGGGGAAACCACTTGAGGGCCAAATTTTAGCCCGCAGGCCGGAGTTTGACATGTATGCATTAAGCCAAACATCTGATCTGCATGCTTGTTCAGGGTCTATGACTAAAAGTTAGAGGGTCAGCAGGACAGCCAAGAAATTTGCAGGAAATAAATATGGCAGCCTCCATATCCCTCTCACTTCAGATGTCCTGTGGGGTACTACTACGGTAGTTAGTACTGCTGTACTAACGAGGATTACTGCTGTATATTGCTCAGAAGGAGATAGATCGGAGAGTCATATTGTGCAGCTTTCCCAGTGGTAACTACGGGCTGTGAAATGGCCATTTCTATCATTAGACTAAAAGTGTACACTACGATGTATAGTTACTGTATACTATACCAGGGCACCATTTTACTGTATAACCTATCATAGCTGACTTGATTACCTTCTCTTCCTAAACTTGCCAGTCAGATTTACTTTTTTTCCCCTGATATATTTCTAGGGTTATTACTACCTGTATCGAGGATCCGGCGCTTGTGGCATGAATAAAATGTGCAGCTCATCTCTGATAGATTAGAGGCTTATGGAGAAGACATTCCCCTTGTCCTACCACTGAAATAACTCCTCCACCAAGAATCGCAGGTGTGATGTGTTGTAGTGTGGAAGTCACACAATGTAAGATTCAGGATGATTGAAATCAACACATATACCTTTATAAGTGATCCACGCCTAGGGGACTTAGTTCTAAATGATCTTATTTTATTCACTTGCACTCTCTTAAAGGACAACTGACGTAAGAAGAATATGGAGGCTGACATATTTATTTCCTTCTGAACAATACCAGTTGCCTGGCAGCTCTGCTGGTCTATTTGGCTGCAGTAGTGTCTGAATAACACCAGAAACAAGCATGGAGCTAATCTTGTCAGATCTGACAATAATGTCAGAAACACCTGATTTGCTGCATGCTTGTTCAGGGGCTATGGCTAATAGTATTAGAGGCAGAGGATCAGCAGGACAGCCAGGCAACTGGTATTGTTTAAAAGGAAAAAATATGGCAGCCTCCATATCCTTCCAGTTGTCCTTTAAAGTAAAGTATCTTGATTTAAAATACAAAAAATCATGAGGGTAATAACGATATTGAAGTGTAAAAGCAATCAGAGAAACAAGAGACTCTCCCCTCAGAGGAGCCCACTTTCCCGCTTCTCTGAAAGGGATGAATAGCATAACTCAGTGTGATGGGGCCTCTGATCGAATCCTGGCAGAGCCTTCAACTCTCAAACCTTTTTATCACCATGGCAATGCCACTAATGGCACCTGTGTTATTCTATGGTAAGAATGAACTGCCGTGTAGTATCCTCATTGCTTACCTAGCTGATGTATAGAGGTTCCGCAGCAGTTTGCAAATGCCATTGCTACTTGTGTAAGTAATTATGTTGCCAAGCACTGCTGGTGGGCTTCCTGTGCTGTGATGCCCCAGAACTGAGGCTACACTTACAATTAGAATGTTGGCATAACTCAATGGCAACAAATGTAGTTTAAAATGCTTAACAAGTGCAATTGTTCCCAGCTTTTGGATGGCAAAGTGAGGGGTTCAACTTATACACAAGAGCTTTAGTCCACCTAGGTTTGCTGTCTCATTGGTTTGATTTCTGCCTACCCTTCTAATACAGAGTATGCAGTGAAGACCATGTTTGAGAATGCAATAGTTACCTCTCCAGGTTCCACTGTTGGGTCTCTTGTGGTCAACCACTGCATGACCTCTGTCTCATCTGGGCCCTGACAATGGCTGTTCTGAGGTCTCTTTGCTGCTGCATTAAGCAGCCTCGCTGTGGATAACAACAATGGAAAATGGGATCCAGAGTGTGGCTGGGTGGTGCAGTAGCAGGTAGGACCCAACAACATTTGTAAAGCACTTTTTTCCCATAGAATTCAAAACACATAGATATATCAGATTAGTAATAAGTTGATGGGTAGAATGTGCTACAGAGAAAAAATAAAGGCTATATGCTCACAACTATACACGGGTGATTTTTTAATTCAGGGTTAGAGGTATCTCTATTTAATGTGGTAGGGAGTTTTTAAGGGTAGGGGCAGCATGGCAGAATGCTTTGGTTTCTAAGGTTCTGAGGTGGACTCTGGGGCGGCAAAGTTGTTAGATACTGATGATCTGAGGTGTCTGTGAGGTGTGATGCAGTTGCAACAAATCCTTCGGGTATTCAGGGTCTAAAATGTGTAAGGATTTGAATATTGTTAGGCCATTCTTAAAGAATACATGAGGTAAACCTAGGAAAGAAAAGAAAAGATTTACTCACCTGAGGCTTCTTCCTCTCGAAGTCTGTCAGGTCCCACACTGAAGTTCCACTGTGGTTCAAGCTGCTGATGTCCCCTCCATAAGATTGCAATCCGCAGCTGGGTCGTGGTCTTTTGCATGGGCATGTCACTTGCCTCTCGTCATCGTGTTCCTGTGGGTAGGAGCATTCTGTACCTATGCTGTTCAAGTCTTTGGAAACTGCGCAGAGCGCTCACGGCCATGGGAACGTGATCATGAGAGGCACACAGAAGGCCACTACCCAGCCGTGGGTAGCGATCTCACAGAGGGGACATCGTCAGCATGCAGCACAGCGAAACTTTGCTGCTAGACAGACTTCTAGGGGCTGGAAGAAGCTCCAGGTGATTAAGGCTTTTCTTTCCTAGTGAAAGTAAACAGAGGTGCCAGTAGGATAAAAAAAAGAAAAAATGTTTAAAAAGAGAGGAGGCGGAGGAGGACTTACCGCCTCTAAGTAAACAAAATAATTTATTTATACAGTCCAAGATTCGGTATAACACGTTTCGCAGGAATGACCCTGCTTCATCAGGCAATAGGGATGGAGTATACAGCAATGCAGGTCTAGGACTAAGCCAAGCGCCTTTGTCGACAGAATGCTGAATCTTTGAGTATAAATAAATTATTTTGTTGAGACATCATTACTAATTTGTGTCTACTTGGAGGAGTTATGTCCACCTCTGCCTCCTCTATTTTTAAACATTTTACCTTTTTTTTTATCCTACTGGCCTCTTTTTACCTTTACATTGTAAGAGCCACCCTTGGTGGAGGGGTGATGCCCCTTTTTCTGATTTGTGGAGAGCGACTTCTTAATCCTAATTGGGAACAGGTCTAATCTCTCCACCTGCTTATACAGTGGTTGCCTGAGTGGTAACCCTAGTTTGTGAGTATAACGATACTTACTTTTCATTATCTCATCCATAACCAGTACATACTACTATATTGGTCTCTTGATGTCCCCTTTTCTGTATCGTATTCATTCCTAGGTTTGCCTCATGTATCCTGCAATGAAGATTCTACATTTTATGAGTAGATAGTGGAATGTATAAAGAATCAGTGTTATGTAGCAATGTGACAAACCAACCCCACTGTTGCCATATAGTGCCCCAAAGACACTGCAATTGGAACCAGATCAGGTAGTTTTTTTCACAGACTCCCCATTGCACACTCTACATTGGTAATGTGGGAAAAATATGCAAAAATGTCTAGGCTGGTTCCTTTAAGGAGTTAATAATCATTTAAAGGCAGATATCGATAAGACATTTGACAATTATAGATGTCCATTTTGCAGACATCTGGCAACGTAAGGCTTATTTAGCCCAGCACAGATAATAACTGGTCTCTGGCAAGAACAACCCTTCCCTTATATGCCGGAGTGGGTATTCTGCAGGAATGCCATTCCTCCATAGGATGCCCCTTCTCCTATTAGGATGCTAACAAGCTGCTTGTTAGTCATTTCGGGGGCAGAGCAGAAGGAAGGGAGAGCAGTGCAGAGAGAACACAGAGGTATGTCATTGAGTAAGGAACATGCCTATGTGTCCCATTTGTAACATCTGCCGTGGGTACACTTTAAGCTCTGGTTCATGAGGACCAACACACTGCTCTCTTGATTCTAACTTGCCATCATTCTTTGCTGCATGACGCCACACATAGTAAAGTCTGCAGCCTTTGTATAAAGGTGGAAGTTTGGACCAGGTAAAAGTTCAGGCACTTTAACCTTGATTAAAATACGTTGAACTTTCTACATCAAGAAATTTACCTGCCTATTAAACTTTTATTTCTGCCAGGACTTGAGCTTTAAAATATCTATTTTGAGTAATAAACCTAAAAAGTAAAAAAAAAATCACAATGTATTTCCTTCAATCCGAATGTACAGGATATCTTAAGTTAAACACAACTCTAGATGGACACAACTCTAGATGGCCAATGATCATTTGAGGCTGCAGGAATACATTTAAAGTTGTGCCCCTGTCTGAGTCTGTAGTTAAGGTTGTTGCTGGAAGACTGGCCACAAATTGATAACACAAAGTTTTCCTTTAATTAGACACGCTATTCCGAGTTGATCATTAAGTCAGCAATTTACCTCCCTAGAATTGCAAAGGTTCTGTGCTATTAAAATTATTTAAGAGCTACATTAGTTGTGCAGTAAAACCTCAATGCTGGGCTTATCGGGTAGAATATATATTTGCTTGTATTCTTACCGAGGCCGGTAAGACAAGTGGTAAAATAAAACGGGTTACAATTAAATAAAGTGCTAAAACAATCTGAGGCGATTACTACAGGCTTAAAAGATTCTAATAAGCAAATAAAATAAAAACTAATTATTATAATTAATTGTCAAGTAATAATCCATCCCTGAGTACTGCGGATTGCAAGTTATCTCCTTTTCCCTGTTGCCATCTGTTTTAAATGTGAGTCTTATGTGTTCCTCTCGCCGCTGATAATTAGAGACCGGTGTAGAGAAAGTGGCAACAAAGTTTTAACAGAAAAACGAGGCTATGAAAAAAGTCTCATTCTTGATTCTCCTGATAAAGTTAACTTTAAAACCTAAAACAAGAAACTTTGTAGGCACAATAAAATAGTTTTGACTGTCCTGATGACATGATTTTAGCCACTCTGCTCCCTACTAGTAGCAGGGCTATTGAAAGGTGTTGAAGCTACCTCTTGCAACAGCTGCCTGTTGAACTATAATTATCGTGGTCCTTAGCAATGACTGTTAGCTGCTAATACTGCCCTCTTTCCTGGAGGCGTGTCAAAGAGCAGTCAATGATTGGCTTAGCTCTGGTGCTAGGTGGATAATGTAGGTGGGGATTCAGTGTAACAACAACAAACAAGGTCTTTTTGTGTACTTAAAGGACCACAATCACAAAAAAAAGGTTAAATTCAAAATACATACATGTAAAACGTAAATTTCTCCCAGAATGATAAGGTGCTATAATTTATTTTCTTCCTATGTTGCTGTCACTTACATTAGGGAGTAAAACGCTGACAGACCTGACAGATTTTGGACTAGTCCATTTCCTCAAGGGAGATTCTCAGTATTCCTTTTATTTTTTACAAAAGCACCCCCAGGAAAGGATCTGTATAAAGATGTCAGCCAGGCTCTCAATTCTTTTGCACACTATTTTTGCAGTTGGATTGTGTAACTGCAGTACAGTAAGTGCTTTTGGAAATGAAGAAATAACTGAGAATCTCCCATGAGGAGACAGACTATTCCAAAACCTGTCAGACCTGCCAGATTTTCACTACCTACAGTAAGTGACAGCGACATAGAAAAAACTATTTTATAGTGTATTTTACATTTATATGTATTTTTAATACTGCAATTTTCTGTGATAATTATCCTTTAAAAAATGATCAACCAGACCAGCAGGTAGCGCTGTAAACATACTGTATATCTTATGTATCTAGTATGTGACGTAATAAACTTGAATATAGTTTTGGACATTGGACTCTAGAATGATAATAGAACAATTTAAGTGCTTGGATTTTCAGTGTTAAGTTTCAAAACCCTTTATTGAAGGCACAATGATAATGGAGCATAACATCCACACGCTTACATGCAATATACTTGTACATTTTTCATAACCAGAGCTATGATTCAGCTTTTACTGAGGTGTTTTTGTCTTACTTAAGTAAAAAGTTAGAAATGTAGTGACCTGGCTGCAGAGCATGTCAGAAGAGGTTTGTGATTGGCTCTCGCTCGCTTTAGGGTACCGTATATAAAAAAATAAAGCTAGATTGCACAACGGAACAA
Organism: Hyperolius riggenbachi; assembly: GCF_040937935.1. Classification (NCBI taxonomy): domain Eukaryota; kingdom Metazoa; phylum Chordata; class Amphibia; order Anura; family Hyperoliidae; genus Hyperolius; species Hyperolius riggenbachi. The sequence continues at coordinate 83,675,000 of NC_090656.1, forward strand.
GCACAAGAATACAGATATGCTACTGTACTGCACTGTGTGGTAGACTGGAAGGAAGAATATATCATCTTCCAGCTACAGCTGGGGAGTATTGTAGCATCCAGAGACCAGGGAAATATCTGTTGGTGACCTCAAGAAACAATATTAATCCATTTTCTTTAACCCTTTAGCAGCCAATTTATTTAGAGGCTTGCATGTGCTCCAAGCCAATTTATTTTAGCACAGTTTTTATTTCTTATTTGTTACATTTTCCTGCTTCTAATTAGTACTGCTGTAACATGCATTTATGGCCACCTGTCACTAGGGGGCAGTGTGAGACAATAACAGAGGACTTCTGCTTCCAGTTTTTATATTCTCTGCTTTGCAGAGAGAGAGATCAAAGCATTCCAAAGAATTTACAGCACAATGATTTCTGCCAACTGAAGTCGATAGCAGTGCACTTATCTCAAATGAGATAACTCTATTGACGCTGCTAATGGGTTAAAGGAGGACGCCTGAGTATGCTGAATAAATGTATAATTTTTTGCCATTAATCGTTCAGCACTGTTCCCTTGCTTTGAAATAGGAAGAGTAAGCAGGGGGAAGTAGGTGGGCAACCATGTCAGGAGGAGTATGGTTTGACTAAAAGGAGAACTGTAGTGAGAGGTATATGGAGGCTGCCATATTTATTTCCTTTTAAGCAATACCAGTTGCCTGGCTGTTCTGCTGATCCTCTGTTTCTAATAGTATTAACCACAAACCCTGAACAGGCATGCAGCAGATCAGGTGTTTCTGACATTTTTGTCAGATCTGACAAGATTAGCTGCATGCTTGTTTCTGGTGTGATTCATGCTACTGCAGTCAAATAGCTCAGCAGAGCTGCCAGGCAACTGGTATTGTTTAAAAGGAAATCAATATATCAACCTCCATATACCTCTCACTACAGTTCTCTTTTAAGGGTAAGTCTGCACTTCCTGCTTCATAGTCTGGTTGCATTTGCTAGTTGTGTGCAGAGCTTAGGTTTACTTTTACTGCCGAGTACAAAAGACTGTTGTTACTGAGTAAGATATTGGAGACTGCTGCCATATTTCATAGGACTGTTAGCAACTGCTGCTCTTTACAGGAAGCTGCAAAATTACTACAGGCTGCTGCTAAGTTACAGAAGATATCTTCTGTATTAATAAAGTCTACTAGCAATTTATAAAAGATCAAATTATTACCGTAAGCCTGAAGAAGAAATATGCATACTTGCTTGCTTGCTTGCTTTTTCAGTCTTCTGAGTTAGCCAATAACTCAATTTCTTTTTCTTAACTTTCTGCACATTCGTTCTATAAAGCATGAGTTTGGCCGACACAGAAAAATACGTCAGCTTAAGCTATCATTTACAACCACAATAATGGTTACACCTGCTTTTTCACTACCCAAACACACTACATTTAAAGTAGCTTAATTGCATTAATTTCAATAGGAAATGAATATGAAGGGGAAGCGCCCTATAGTGGCCAGTTGCAGTATTGCAGTAGTTTCACTTCTCTGCACTGAACCTGAGAAACTCACTAATAAAATCTGTGGTGAGTTCCTGGATGGCCTTAAAGCAAACATGTAACTGTATAATAAAAAAGAAAAAAAGTTAAATGCTTACTTAAGTAGAGGGAAGCCTTTGGATGGACCAGAGTCTTCCCATGTCTAGACCCCACTGCTGCTGATTGGGACCCTCTTCTTGTTCATGCCCCCCCTCAGTTCAGGAGCGTGTATGGGGCTGCATGCTACTGCTCAGATGCGGCCGTACTCGCACGCTGCACTCGTACATGGAGGGGAGTGCAGCAACAAGAACAGATCAGACATGCTCTTATCAGATACTGTATGTTCAGAGGGGCCCTACACAGCAATGGTGGGCTCAAGCAAGGATCAGAAAGCCTCTGAACTATCCTGGGGTGTCCCTCTACTTAAGTATCTAACTTTTAAAGTAGACCTGAACTCATGCACAGAACACAAGGAAAACACAAATCAATCCACCCTGTTTGTGTTTAGAGCGAAGAGCCTGTCTAATCCTCCCCTCAGCTGCAAGTAATCACAATTGTAATTTGATCTCTCAGCTGTGCCAGCACAGAAATGCATCAGTCATCGGCAGCCTCAGCTAAATTGTAAAAACAGGATGTTAACCCTCTGTCTGCTTCCATGAAAGCAAGGAATAGACACACTGCAGATTTATTACAGGCGTTCTGTGGGCTGCAACACATAATTTTTTTTCTGTAAAGGTTATTATGCTGTTGCTTATCTTTTAGAGCAGAGAGGAAGTTCTGAGTTCAGGTCCACTTTAAAGTTGCAGGTTTGCATTAATGAACTTCTCTGCTTACTTTATTCATCTGATTCATGTCAATTGTTATAAATTAGGTGAAGTTTGGCAGGTGAATTGTGTGAGCAGGAAAATAAATCATTTTCCATGCTGGTTGCATACAGCCTCCTGTGACTCTAAAGCTTGCCCAACCAACACCAGCACTACATTGCTAAGTGCACTGCGGAGCTCCACAATACAGCTGAGAGTACAAGCTGAGGATGGAGAACTGGAGGAGCTACACGAAGTAACGGATCATGCAGCTGGCATTGTCCCCATAGATGCTAAACATTACATGTAGCAGCTGATTACACACCTCCAGTTCTCTGCCCTCTGCTATGGCATGTGCACAGTAGAAGGGTCACTTATTGCTTAACATGCATTTACTATGCAGATGACTTTTTATCTTCCTTTTATCTCCATAAAACGGGTTTAAACATCTAGAATAAGCTGCAATTGCATACAGTATATTCCTGTTGATGTACTTAGAAATGACTTGTAATGTTACTAACTTGGATTATGGCTTGTATTTAACTATTATTTAACTCTGTCGTAATGCATTACAATAAATATATTTAACACTTCCTAAAGTGTACTGGTCATTTGTTGTCACTTTCTGCCATCCTTATAAATACATCGGAATATATGAAAGCTAAAATAGAATATGCCTAAAGCTGAGGAAATGTTTAACCACTGCAGTACCACAGGCTTTACCCCCCCCCCCCCGACCCCTAAAGACCAGGCCATTTATCACAAAAATGGAGACTGCAGCTTTAAGGGCTCGCTGCAGGGCTGCACAACTCAGCACACAAGTGATTTCCCCCCCCCCCCTTCTCCTCACCAACAGAGCTCTCTGTTGGTAAGGTCAGATCACCCCATCCCCCCCCCCCCAGATGTTTGTTTATTTTTAAATAATTATTTATCTCTTTACTTTTTTATTACATTTCCATGCGATTACGCCCATTGGCTTGACGTGGTCGTTATGTAGTTTAAGGGCATCTTAATTGAGAGTTATATAGAGGCTGCCATATAATAGTTTACTATATCAGACGTGTACTATATCACAATGGTCATACATTGTATATTTTTATACAGACACATTTGCTGGGACTTAAAGAGACACTGAAGCGAAAACAAAATGATGATATTATGATTTGTATGTGTAGTACAGCTAAGAAATAAAACATTAAGATCAGATACATCAGTCTAATTGTTTCCAGTACAGGAAGAGTTGAGAAACTCCAGTTGTTATCTCTATGCAAACAAGCCATTAAGCTCTCCGACTGAGGCCCGGTTCACATTAGCGGTGGCCGTCCGGAATCGCCGTGCCGGAGCCGGACTGCTTGCAGAACGGACGGAACGGACGCACGGCATAGCAATGAAAGCCTATGCGTCCGTTCACATGCGTCCGTTCTGCCGGACCGGGGCCGGATCCGGACTCCGGCGTCCGTTCCAACATGCGCTATTTTTTGGTCCGGCTCCTCCGGCAGCCGTATCCGGGGCGGAGCCGGACTGCACCATCCGGCCAATACAAAGCTATGAGAACCGGAGAGCGCACAACACACTGGCTAAAAATCCGGATGTTCTACCCCACTTCCTATGCGTATTGAAGCAGCGATTTTGGATGGGGACACATGGGCAAGCATTTTGGAGTGGAGCAGCAGTGATTTTAAACGTGCTGGAGATGTTGGCAGTATGTCGGAGGTGGAGGTGAGTGCTAAACAGCGGAGGGCCTGATTCCACAGGTCCACCTTCTGCTGACCTCCCAGACCCCAACATTTTTATTCCTTTTCTACTATCTTTTGCCAAACGGATCCGGATCGCATCCTGATGAACACCTGATGCAAACTGACCGGATCCGGATCAGAACCGTACGGTTCCGATCCGGTCAGGTCATCCGGTCCGTTTGGCAGAGAACCGCAAGTGTGAACCGGCCCTAAGTTAGTCGTGGAGAGGGCTGTTATCTGACTTTTATTATCTCAACTGTAAGTGAACTGTTTACTTTTTCTCTGCTAGAGGAGAGGTCATTACTTCACAGACTGCTCTGAAAGAATCATTTTGAATGCTGAGTGTTGTGTAATCTGCACATATAGAATAATGCAATGTTAGAAAAAACACTATATACCTGAAAATAAAAGTATGAGAATATTTTCTTTGCTGCTAATCTTCTAGTAATTATTCATAGTACACAACCAATTCATTATATCATATTTTTTTCACTTCAGTGTCTTTTTAATGACTGAGTTTACTATATCAAGTGGTTTACTATATCAGAGGTTACGATAACGAGATTATACTGTACCAGTTGCCTGGCTATCCTGCTAATCCTTTGCCTCTAATCCTTTTAGCCATAGACCCTGAACAAGCATGCAGCAGATCAGGGGTTTCTGACATTGTCAGATCTGACAAGATTAGCTGCATGCTTGTTTCTGGTGTTATTCAGACACTCCTGCAACCAAATAGATTGGCAGGGTTACCAGGCAACTGGTATTGTTTAAAAGGAAATGAATATGGCAGCCACCATATCCCTCTCACTTCCGAGTGTCAGTGTCAGCTGATGAAATGTTAGATTTTAATAAACAGAAGAATCACTGGCTGATAAATGCACTGTATGCTTGCATGTTGCATTATGCATGTTATAGGGCCGTAGTTGGGACACATACTAATACATGGGAGCTTCTACAGTGTGAGTGTGTCTAGAACAAAAGGAAGGTCTGCACCGATCCACCGCAAATCCTCTTTAGTGACTGGACATATCCAAAATTAAAACATCAAATCTCAAGCTGACATGTTTCGGACCCATTGGTCCTTAATCATAAGAATGACAAGCTATGATTAAGGACCAACGGGTCAGAAACATGTCAGCTTGAGATTTGATGTTTTAATTTTGGATATGTCCAGTCAATAAAGAGGATTTGCGGTGGATTGGTGCGGACCTTCCTTGTGTTCAAAACGTTCCTGAGGCCTTGCTAACCTGGTCTTGCACAATCCTCCACTGGTGGGGTGGAGCGGTGTCCTTTCTTAAAACTTCTGTGTGTGTCTACTTTAAAAAATTCTGCCTTGTGCAGTATGTTGAAACATTTTGGAGCAGAGGGAATGTCCAAAGGAGAAAGTAAAAAATTCTCCAGTTTGTTTACCAAATCTCTTTGTGGAAAGGCTTAAATACCTTGCATTTTTATAATGGATGTGTGAGCAGGCTGTAAAATCCCAGTGTGTTCACACATAGGCAGTATGCCGGGCATTTTAGGCTTTTCACACATAGGCATTCCAACATGCCCCGTAAATGTTTAGTAAGCAATTTAAGCAACAAAATTCTTCAATTTACTCTTTAAGATTTTGTTTTACTGCTCTTAAAAGCTTCAAAATGCATTTTCTTTTTAATGCTGGTAAGTGTTGTGTGAACTTTTTCTATTCACCTAAATATTAAAGCACACCCAAGTTAAAAAGCAACATTTTATTAAAGAAACCATGAATTCCAACATTTACTGTGACATAGTGAAGCAGAGCATGATTCCCTCCCTTTGGAAACTGAGCCGCAGGGCAATATTCCAACATAACAATCCCCCTACCTTTCGTGGCCTTACCTCTCCCTCTAGATTGTAAGCCTTTGGGCAGGGTCCTCTTCCTTATGTCTCCTACCTGTTCATGCACCTCCATTACTGTGAACCCATGCTATGGATCTGAGTGAACTTAACTTGCCTAATCTCCATGCTCCTATCCAGTGACTGACTAAGCATTACCTTGTACTCATACTGTGCTGCGTGATCTGGTTTACATGTATTCCTGTATTGTCTTATTGCTGTATGTCACCCCTAAATATTGTCTGTAACATTAACTAATGTCCAGTGCTGCATAATACTGTATGTTGATGCTTTATAAATACAATAGATAACCCCAACCCACCTCCAAGACAACCACTGCCTTGTTAAAGACACTGAGGCAGGGGTCACACTTGTCTTTAAGTTTTCTACACTTTTCAGAAAACTGAAAGACAAGTGTGACCCCTGCCATACATCAGCTAATGTACTTTATAGAGAAAACTGACATATTGCGCAAGATGTCATTTATTTTTTTGGCTGCACATGAAATCTGCATTCAAGTGTGACCTAGGCCACTGATTAACATGAGTTCTCGGTTGAAATGCAGAAAACGTGCACGAAAACCGACACGTGTGACCCCTGCCTGAGGGTAAAGGTGCTGGACTGGCCAATCATGTCTCCATACCTAAACCCTATTGAGCATCTGTGGGGCCATCCTCAGACAGAAAGTGGAGGAGCGCAATGTCTCTAACATTCACCAGCTTTGTGATGTCATCATTGAAAAGTGGAAGAGGATTCTAGTGGCAACCAGTGAAGCTCTAGTGAACAACATGCTCAATAGAGTTAAGGAAGTGTTGGGAAATAATTGTGGACACACAAAATATTGACACTTTGGGCAGAATTTTGACATTCTTCACTTAGGAGTGTACTCACTTTTGCTGCCAGCGGTTTAGACTTTAAAAAGGAACTCCAGTGAAAATACAGTAATAAAAAAGTGATTAATTTTTACAATAATGATGTATAAATGATTTAGTCATTGTTTGCCCATTTTAAAATCTTTCCTCTCCCTGATTTACATTCTGACGTTTATCACAGGTGACATTTTTACTGCTGGCAGGTGATTTCAGTGGAAGTAGCTGCTGCTTGCATTTTTGGCAGTTGGAAACAGCTGTAAACAGCTATTTCCCACAATGCAACAAGGTTCACAGACAGGAAACTGCCAGGACCATGGTCCTCACTGTTTCCTGTGGGTGGGGTTTCACCACAATATCAGCCATACAGAGCCCCCTGATGATCCGTTTGTGAAAAGGAATAGATTTCTCATGTAAAAGGGGATATCAGCTACTGATTGGGATAAAGTTCAATTCTTGGTCACGGTTTCTCTTTAACCTCCCTGGCGATAACCCGGACCTACACTCGGGGTAGCCGCCGCAGAGGATTTCTCTGCCCTGGGAGGGATTTTTTGAATAACAGTTGTTATAAACCTTGTAGCTAGCTACCATTGTCCCCCAAGTCCCTCCACTCTTTTTTGATTGCCCCCGATCGCCGCCGTTATACGACCCCCCCCCCCCCCCCCCCCCCCGATTCTGCCTCTCCAATCAGCTCCAGGCTGCACTTTGGGGAGGATCGGGATTGCGCATTACGTCAATGACGTCAGACATCATGTCCGATCGTTGTCATAGCGACGACTGAAGCTCATTGGGGAGGCTGCAGCTCTCACGGGATCGCGGCTAGGTAACGTATAGAGGCGGCTATCGGGGGGATCAGAAGGGTGCAGGGGGACAATGGTAGCTAGCCTAGTGCTAGCTACAAAGCCTACAACAGCTTTAATTCAGACGCAGCTTCAGAAAGTGCGTACCGCCAGGGAGGTTAATGCCTGTGATGAGTTATTTTGATGGGGAAGAAAATTTACACTGTTATGCAAGCTGTACACGGACTACATTACATAGCATTACAGTGTCATAGCTTCAGCGTTGTCTCATGAAAAGATATAGTGAAATATTTACAAAAATGTGAGAGGTGTACTCCCTTATGTGCGATACTGTACAATCTGTCATTTTATAAATACACTCCTTGCCATCTTGTTAGTATATTGGTAACAAGAATGCCACAGCAGACGTCTGACCAGGTTTTTTTGGAAGCTGCTGCTAGCTGCTTGGCCTGACTCACTGTCACACACCGCTTCACAGTACTTGCCATGTGTCTTGTGTTTATGGGGACATGAGGATTACATAATCATTTTAATGATCAAGTGCTACCTGAGCGTTCTGCTTAATAACCAGTAGAGTCACGCGCAATTTAATGTATTAGCACAAGTGGTACTCAGCGCCACTTGTACATCTGCTTAACAAGCTTGTCTTGGACAGCCTTCAAAATTATATATAATTGTATAATGTGAGCTGAGAGAACACAATGTAGCAGACGTTCTGAAAGCAGTGTTAGGAAATCGGTAACTTTTTTTTACTGTTAGCCCATATGGAAATGTAAAACTGCACTCACTGCATCAGAATGGTTGTATAAAGCGGGACAGCAGGAACCAGTATATAGGTGGTGCCACTTCCTGTAGTGCCAGTGGAATACTGTATATATAAACAAAAAATATTTATTCATCATTAGATGCTGTAATTCTGACCTGCATTTCACGGCTGTGAAGGGGACCATGCATGCGAAGCAGGTCATTTTAGCGCACGCTCTAACCTGCAGTGCACCTGACCTGGGTGCTGCCATAGACATGTTATTATGTCTATGGCTGCGCAAGGGTAACTCGGGGCTCTGGCAGTCGCCGGAAATTATCTTTTGCATCTGAGAGCTGCACCTGGCACTGCTTATTCTCTCCCACTTTTTTTTCTACTGTGGAAATATAGGGATCACAGCTATACTGGGGAGAGGGGGAAAAAATAATGAACCTACTTTTTTTTTTTTTTTAGTTCACCTAACAGGTACTACACAAAAGACACTGACACTAAGAAAACAATCATGTATTTTTATCGCGGTTCCAAAGTTGGATACAGAAAATGTTCCCTAATCATATTTTATCCACTAGTCCTAGAAATAATCTACTAGGCATAATCAATGACCTAGTAAAGGGTGAAGCTTAAAGAGAAACTCCGACCAAGAATTGAACTTTATCCCAATCAGTAGCTGATACCCCCTTTTACATAATAAATCTATTCCTTTTCACAAACAGACCATCAGGGGACGCTGTGTGGCTGATATTGTGGTGAAACCCCTCCCATAAAGAACTTCTGAGTACGTACTCTTGCCAGTTTCCTGTCTGTGAACCTTGCTGCATTGTGGGAAACAGCTGTTTACAACTGCCAAAAAACATGCAGCAGCTACATCACCTGCCAACAGTAAAAATGTCACCATGTGATAAATGTCAGAATGTAAATCGGGGATTTAAAAGATTTTACAATGGGCAAACACAGACTAAATCATTTATACATAATTATTGTAAAAATGAAGCACTTTTTTTATTACATCATTTTCACTGGAGTTCCTCTTTAACGCCTGCTTTTTAGGAACCTATCCTTTTATGCTATTAAGGTAATAGTCCTGAGGTGGAACCATGGCGACCCTCAGACTCCACAGGTTTGGAAGTTTTACATTAAAGGATACCCGAACTGAAATGTGACATAATGAGATAGACATGGATATCTACTGTGCCTAGCACACAAATAACTATGCTGTGTTCCTTTTTTTCTTTCTCTGCTTGAAATAGTTAAATATCAGGTATGTAAGTGGCTAACTCAGTCCTGACTCAGACAGAAAGTGACTACAGTGTGACCCTCACTGATAAGAAATTCCCCTTTTTTACCTCTTTCTTGCTCTCAGAAGCCATTTTCTGCTCGGAAAGTGTTTTATAGTTGGAATTTCTTATCAATGAGGGTCACACTGTAGTCACTTCCTGTCTGAGTCAGGACTGAGTCAGCCACTTGCATACCTTATATTTAACTCTTTCAGGCAGAGAAAAAAAAGGAACACAGCATAGTTATTTGTGTGCTAGGCACTGTACATACACATGTCTATCTCATTATGTCACATTTCAGTTCGGGTATCCTTTAAGCAAGAACTACCGATACTCAAACAAGTATATGAATTCAGGAAAATTCCCCAAAATTTTGACAAAGTCTGGTCGAAATGGCTTGATCTACATGATTAAGTTGACTACAAGTAATAGTGCAGAAGTGGCGTTTGTCTTTTTGCTATTGTTCATATCAGGGGCTTGAGCCTCACTCTGCGACAACTCTTACTACACATGTTAAATGTTTTGTTTTGGTTGTGTTATCTGTTATGCTGGTCGATTGACGGGCACTGTTGTTCGTAAATGAAAAGCAATAACATATGTCTTTAAAAAAAAAAAAAAAAACACATCCTTGCGCTCTATTGCTAGCAGTATTTTGGTTTTCTTTTAGCTAAAACACAAAGACAACTTGCACTAAACAGCCACTTAAAATAATCTTGTTTCTTATGTTATTTTAAACATAAGCAAAAAAAAAAAAAAAACCCAAAACAATTAATTGCAAGAAAACGAGAAAAACTACAGGACGCTAGACTAAAACTGAAAAAAAACCTGAAATGAAAAACCTAAAGCCAGAAAAAGAAAACAATGCTAGAAGAAAATATGCAAACACTAGCACGACATCTCTCTCTTCTCTTTCTCTTCTCTCTCTGGGCCATATGCAATTCTCTTTTTCACCCGAGTTTTCTCCCAGGAGATAATTTTTCATCTTTGATTTTAAATAACTTTCCAGTACTTTTCAACTAAAAAAGTACCAAAAAAATGGTAAAAAAGTACTACTAAAATTATTTTGAGCATATTCTTGCCTTCTGGGGGCTTAAAATGCATTTTATTGACAAGTTTAAAAATATCACCTAGGAGAAAACTCAGGTGAAAAAGTGAATTGCATATGGCCCTCTGTCTCTCAAAATGTCATTCTAAATTACATTTATTGGCTGTACCAAGACACTAAATAACAGTTACACTACACAACAGTTTCAAAATATTGGATTTTAGATTTGATATATACATCGAATCTATTATTGTAACGATCGGTGTCAGCAACCAGAGAGAGAATCTGATCCTTGGCGATCCGCAGTATCCCCAAGAATACAGATATACCCGATTATTGAGGATCTGCGGAATCGTCAATAATCAGATATGTCTAACCTCTAGACACCTGAGAGAGTGTAAGTGTTTGGTGCAACAGTAACAACTCTGAGTGGGGACCACCAGAGGAGCTGGCAGCCTAAGACTCCTGAGGAATTCACCCCTGACAGTGGGTGATATTCCTGTAGCCTGTGGACCCCTGGGCGAGGGACCGAGACTGAGTGCAGGAAGCCCTGCTGCTAATATGCAAGGTATTGCCCTGAACTGGGCTAACGTAACACAGTAATAGCAATACTAGTCTGAGGTGTGAGGTCCGTAGTCACAACACCCTGGAACTAGTCTGGAGCATAACATAAATGATAATACAATTCCCTAGTCTTGGGTGTGAGTTCCGTGATCATCAACACCCTGGAACTAGTCTGGAGTATAACATAAATGATAATACAATTCCCTAGTCTTGGGTGTGAGTTCCGTGAGCATCAACACCCTGGAACTAGTCTGGAATATAACACAAAGACAATACAGTTTCCTAATCTTGGGTGTGAGGGCCTTGATCTCAACACCCTGGAACTATGCTAGAGAATACACAGAAGATATACAGTATTCCTAGTCTGGGGTGTGAGGGCCTTGATCTCAACACCCTGGAACTGGTCTAACAAATAAACAGTACAAGGTAATCTGACTCAGTGTGAATTCCCAAGTCCTCTTGGTTCAAACACACTGTAAGGATCTGACTATGGTCTGAATGCTTCCACAAAGTGTTTGCAATGACAGACAACCAGCAACTGACAAGCAGCAGAATATATAGTAGCTGAACTCTGCTGCCCCGCCCGAGCCACTCAGCCAATCATGAGTCCTGCAGGAATCAGCTGATCTTCCTGATCAGCTGACACTTCCCCTGCTGGTATAAAGGTCCTGAGTTCAGGCCCGCGCGCGCGTAGCTCTCCATCTGTCTATGTGCACTAACAGACCCAGCCACACCAAGCGCACGCCGCTGCATACAAACCGCCGCGTTGGACGCGGAAACAGCCGCATTGCTGTCAGGACATGCGGTGGCCTTTCCGCATTCCACCATACTACCAGACACGTGCCTTGCTCTTGACAGACGCGGCGGCTTTTCCGCGCTTTCTCACAATTATCTATCTATTAACTGTCATTTTTGATTGATATTTCAATTGAAATATCGATCACATATAGATCAGAAATGCTGGTTCTTACCGTAGTTGATCCTGCCGGGCCCCGGACAGCAGCAACATGTGGTGGATGTTCTGTATGGGTTTATACTTCATTGGGCCGAACAAAGCTCCTTGCTTCTGTGATCAGATCAATATTAGAGAAGATTTCTGCTGAAATCTTACAGTGCAGAGTGGTCTAATTGAAACTGTTAAGTTGTTCAAAATTAGCTCAAGTTTCATATTACTACCCCATGTGCTTTTAGTAAATTTTCACTTGTGAGGTGCTGAAAAGTTATTTTGTAGATAACAGCAGAAAAAACATAAAAACAGGGAACACCAAGAGCCCCAATAGTGTAATTCGTACTGGACAAGGTGGCAATAAGTTTGTATTGCTAAATACTCACAAGTCAGGGTCACCAGCAGGCAACCACTGTAAAGGGAGGTGGGGAGATTGTCCTGACCCCACTCAGGATTAAGAAGTCGCTCTCTGTAGACAGGAAGAAAGGGTAGCAACCCTCCACCAAGGGTGGACTCAAAGTTGTATACAATGAACAGAGGCGCCAAAAGTATAAGATTAGATTAAATGAGCAGAGGCTCTTAATTTGAATCCTTGTGCAGATTGTTTGATACTCCTCCCTATATTGCCTGATGAAGCGGGGTTGAACCTGCGAAACGCGTTGCATTTCTTTTTGGAGTTCCTAATAAATGTGTTTGACTGTCTGAATCGCAGTCATTGTCGTGTCTGCTTGAGGGAGGTAAGACCACCACTTCCTCCTTCAATTTTGTTGGTTTTTAAGCTCATTTAATCTAATCTTATACTTTTAGCAGAAAAAACATAGCTGGGGAGAAAACACAGGAAAAAAGGTTTTTGAAATGAATCACAGTGCCTGTTTCTCTCTCACTGGCCCTTATTTAATTCACCTATTCGCCTATGTTTTTTAGAGGAGATAATTTTTCATCTTCTGTTTGAAATATCCTTTCAGCACTCTGCAATTGAAAAAACACCCAAAAGTAAGTGAAGATGCAATTATCCTGCATATTTTCTTGCTTGCTGTTGGCTTAAAAGGCATTTAATTGACGAGGTGTGAAAATATAACCTGGGAAAAAACTCAGGTGAAAAAGTAAATTGATTAAGGGCCCCGTGTTTTATTTGCGCTTTCACTGTTCTTCAAACTCCTGCTACTTGCACTTACTCTAACCCACAATGTTCTGTCAGGAAACTCCCGCCTTTTTATACCATGGTGGTTAGAACACATTGGGCTTGATTCACAAAGCGGTGCTAACTGTTAGCACGCCTGTGAAAACCCCCTTAGCACGTCTAAACAAGCTTTTCGTGCATAAAACTTTACGCACGCAAAACTTTATGCGCGTAAAACTTTACGCGCGTACTGCACAGAGTGCAGGGCGCTCCGCGCGAAGTGCCCATTAAAGCCTATGGGACTTAGCACGCGTAAAACTTTGCACGCGTAAACCTTTGCGCGCGCAAAGTTAGCGCGCGATCTGATTGAGAAATCCGGTGCTAACCTACTTAGCACCCTGGTTAGCGCGTCTAAAGACTTTAGACGTGCTAAGTAGGCTAGCACCGCTTTGTGAATCAAGCCCATTGACTGGTTGCTTAGGGGGAGAGAGCACTGGGATTGACCAGGTGTTGGAGGTCGACCAAGACGGCCCGCCCCACCTCCAAAAAAACAAAATGAGGATAGAAATGGAAAGAACATGCAGAGTAGTGATGAGGCCAGTGACAAACAAGTGACTTTTTTAGATCAGGACGAAATGGAGGACGAGGACGAGGACAGCGACGACCAGGACAGAGACAAAGGTACAATAAAAGAGAACAGGGTGGCCGGTCGGGGAGAGGGAGGGGTAAAGGGAGCAGCAGGGAGAGAAATGCCGAGGAGAGGGAGGAGCCAGAACAAATAGAACAAAAACAACTAGGTGTTAATGTGGTTAATCTGTCCAATTTTCCATTAGAAGATCGACACGTGTCGCTGCTCTCCAAGGGACTTACTTTTGCCCCGATTCAGAAGGGAGATGAATTCACTGTTTATAAGGATATTCTCCTGTTTTTAAGGAGAGTACAATTAAAATTAATGTTTAAGGATAAAGAGCAGGTAAAGGACAACATAGATGAACAACAATATGAGTGTTTAAATTTAGATGAACGAGAGGCTTTAGTAGCATTACAGAGTTTATGGGATGAAGGCCATGTAGATGAAGAAATGGGTGATACAACTATGACAATGACTGATACACCACGGACGAAATTAAAGAAAAAATCCAAGTTCATGCCCTCTCTTAATTCAAATAAATACCTCTCGGTCTTTTTGGAAACCCTAAGCAATGACCTAAAAATTATGGAATTGAATCCTAAAGTCAAGCAAAATCTAACCAAAGATGAAAAACTAGCTCTACAGGAGTTGAAAAATGCAAAGGGATTTGTAATAAAGCCGAGTGACAAGGGGGGAAATGTGGTCCTCTGGGGGGAAGATGATTATCTGAAGGAGATGCATCGTCATCTTGATGATCGTTTGATATATCAACAACTTGACCGAGACCCATTTCCCCCTTAAGTTGACAAAATAAATGACAAAATGGAGGGGGCCTTCAGAGAAGGTCTGTTGTCCAAGGCAGAACTTGAATTTTTGAAAATTGATGAATTTGTCAGACCCACTCTATACCTAATCCCTAAACTCCATAAAAATAGAGAGAAGCCCCCTGGACGGCCGATATTATCAGGGAATGGAGGACCAACAGAGAGAATTGGACAGTTTGTAGATCAAAAATTAAAAACGCTAGTGCGAAGCCTTCCGTCATATGTCCAGGACACAAGAGATGTGCTAAAAGTCATTTCTGACTTGCAGGTGCCCCCGGGGGCCCTCCTGGTGGGGATTGACGTGGAGTCCTTGTACACGTCGATTCCCCACCAGGTGGGCCTCGAGGCTGTGTCCTTTTTTCTTGACGAGGCCTACCCGACTCAGACTGACCACAATCTGTTCGTGATGGACATGCTACATCTGGTACTAACAGAAAACTACTTCCTTTTTGGGGGGGTGTTCTACTGCCAGGGGGCTGGGACGTCAATGGGAGCGGCGTGTGCGCCGGCATATGCATGTCTCCATCTGGGTTTTTGGGAGAGGAGAGATGTATATATATTGGATGCGTTCCGGCGCCACGTCGCTCTGTGGATTAGATTCATTGATGATGTCTTGGTGGTGTGGAATGGAGATGAAAAAGAACTTGAAGGGTTTATACAAAAATTGAATAATAATAACAGAAATATCAGGTTGACGTATACGGTTGATAAGCATGAGATCCCATTCCTGGACCTAAAGATTGCGGTCAGGGATGGAGTTCAAAGTAGCTCTACGTATAGGAAACCAACAGCTGGTAACACCATACTCCACGCCACCAGCCATCATCCCAGCCACCTGGTAAGGAACATACCTTATGGACAGTTCCTTCGTTTGAGAAGGAACTGTTCATCAGAGGAGGAATTCACTAAAGAATCGCGTGAATTATATTCACGTCTAAGGGAACGCGGATACCCACATAGGACACTCCGTAGATGCCTGAGAAAGGCTAGAGACCGTGATCGTGAAAGCCTCCTTGTACCTGGGAGAAGAGATGGATCAAATGCCCTGAATAAAGAGAGAATTATAACCCAATATGGCTCACATTGGGAGTCTCTGAGAGCGGTACTGATGAAAGCCTGGCCTATTTTGATGGCTTCATCAGACATAGCACAAATTGTGGGCTCTGTCCCCATGATAACAGCCAGACGGGCAAAAAATCTAAAGGACCAGTTGGTGGTCTCTGAATTCAAAAGTAAGAAACAATTTGAAGAAAGGAAAACTTGGCTAGGATCTGTGCCCCCTCCAAAAGGTATGCATCGGTGCGGGAGATGCAAGGTGTGCCCCTATGTACATAAGACAGACTCTTTCTGGGACACAAAATGTGAGAGAAAATTTAAAATTGAGTCTTTTGTGAACTGTGAGACCACGGGGGTGGTGTACATGGTGACCTGCCCCTGTGGTCTACACTACATTGGGATGACCACTAGAATGTTCAAAGTTAGAATATTGGAACACATGTCAAACGTGAAAAACAAAAATGAGGAAAATAATGGACCTCTGAGGGAACACTACCAACAATATCATGGGGGGAGCTTTAAAGGTAGCTTAGTGAAGGTCCTAACTTCTATAACCAAAGGGGCTAGAAAGATAAGTGTGGAGAGAGAACTTCTCCGCAAGGAAACAATGTGGATATATAAACTAGGTACACTGTCCCCTGATGGTCTTAACTCTGAGATTAATTTTTCAGTTTATTTGGATCCATATTAGACTATGCTAATGAGCCCCATGGAATATTGTGCTATCCATTCATGGCCCCATATATGTCTGTAATTCCTCTGTGACTATTGTACCTATCTCATTAGTAGCCATGAGTAGTATAGTGTATAGCCTATAGAGCTTAGGATGGTGTTCTCGTACATATTAATGCGCCATCTGATATATGATATGTGTTCAAATTGAAGTGAAAAAAGGAGTTATCCTGATACACATATACATACATACAAAAAAGAGGCCAGAGCAAATACAAATGATAAGAAAAACTGTGTGAAGAATAGGATTTGGGAGGTACCGTGCATGGATAGTGCAGCTTGATATGTATGAAGTTACTGTAGTACTAGCATCTGTCCCCGCAGCGAAATATGTAGGAATAAAAAGCATTACTTGAAGTTCCTGCATGTGTGAGAATGTTTATCCCCTCTTTCCTGATATACTTGTTGCTTTAAAATCCGGAAAAATCTGTAGTACCTTGAGAAAAACATACGTTTAAAGATATGGGCAACCTTGCCAATAACAAAGATGGCGCCTGTGGATGGCGCCTGTCAGGTGACTGCTGTCTGAATATAAAAAGACTGACCATCCCCTTCCCCTTACAAGCCACACCCTGATGAAGCCCATTGGGCGAAACATGTAGGTGGGAGGAGCTATAGGAGGCCGGCCTCGCCCACTGCTTTCAACCCATGCCGCTCTGGGAGCGTTCTGTCGCCGCCATTGTTGCCGCTGTCTGGACGCGCTGACCCAGCGGAACTCTGGCACATCATCCTGCCTGCCGATGGGATAGCCTGCGTGCACACCCTCTGCTGAGATGACCAACACAGACTCTCTGGGAGACGTAAGACACAAGGCTATGTGTGCTTCTTTGAGCAAGACAGCGCTGTCAGTGTGTTGTCTCAAAGTGCTATTGCAATAATGTCATGCTAACGCTAATGCTATAACAGCTTGCTGAACTGCACATTTAACCTCATGTGGCGGAAACTGCTTTGCTATGTGTGCTTAAAGGACTGCCGTAGCTCTGACTGCTTGATCTGAGGAGGTCCTGGATTAATACGTACAACGGACAGGTTCTGTTTAAAGCTTGAACAAGCTAAGCATGATTCTAAATTGGAGACTACATGCTCAGTTGAGGTGATATAGTTTGAAGTAGGCTCTAGATTACTCTGCTGAAGCTGGTGCATTTCTTTTTTGAACACTTAGGGAAAACTGGTCTTTTTTTCTACCCAGAGCTCTGTGGTCATTTTTCAACATGCGCAGGCCTTCCCATGTGCTGCATGACATGAATGGATGTATGTGAAGCATGCGTGGGATGCAGGGGCTGTCAGGTTTATCCTTATGCTTTAAGTGTTTTTAGAGTCTTATCTGAATTTCCTTGATACAAGTTCTGATTGCTGTAAGTTTTTCAATAAAGTTTTTTGATATGTGACACAGTGAGGCCTGGTTTGTAGAGCTCTTTTTGGAGGTTTTTTGCAGATCTAGGAATCTGAGTTTAAGGCCCACAAACATCTGATACATCTGCGCACATGAGGTGGTTCACATGTGCAGCAGAAAGATTGTAGGATGTGATGTCACTGGAAGACCATCAAGTTAATACAGGTGTTGGAGGTACTCATGCCGGTTAAAATTCTTGCCATAAAGGAAAAAAAAATGAATTTGAACAGCAAATTCTAGATTCCAGCCTGGAATTGGAAACCAAAATGAAAAAAAACCCCTACATTTTGCAACTCATCTGAAGGTCATCAATAGGGGTGCTTTATGTCATCCAGCAAACATGGACTGAATTTTTTTTTTAATTGCTATTTGATAGTTAATAATTGCAACCTTTGCCATATAGAAACACGGTAAAGATTGCTGTATATTTTACTAGTGGGGTACGTATGACAGTGGTGACTTATGTTTCTCAATCAGCTTTAAAGGATACCAGTGAACGTGCCATAGGTGACATCTTTTTAAGGAATGCTACTTGGCTGGTTGTTGTGCTGATGATCTGTCTTAGTATATTATGATTTATTGGACAATATTAAATATGCAGATCGGATATTCTGACTCAACTCTACCACTGACTGCATGCTTGTTGTTGTGTGACACAAATGCTGAAGCCATAAGGTCAGTGTTACAACCATACAATTAAAAGGAAATTCCAATGCCATCTTCCATATTCCTCTTATGGCAGATTTCCTTCAAGCCTTTTATGGTTAAACAATCGCACTTGTTACATAGTTTCGAACAGGAACGCTAATATAGTTGCTTCCAGTCAGATTCAGACTTTCAAATCACTTAAGTAAGTTCTAGTAGGACCAGAACTTACAGTACCTTTCATTGGGGGTTTGCAGACTGCTCCACACCAATTGGCGTGAGCTGTGCGGCAGCCCCAGGACCGCTCCACGCGGATTGGTGTGAACGGACGTTTATGGGGCTAGCAGGAGATCGCGCGCAGGCTGAGTGGGCATCTCCTGCTTGGAAGGTGGAGCACCGCTTCGCCTTCAGTCTCTGAGCATCAATCGCCACTCGGGAGACTGTTAGGTGGAAAAAACGATGTCTAATTACTTTGTACAGCGCTGCAATCTGCAGCAGTGCTGTACTGGGGACAGCCGTGTCCCCTGGGACATAGGGAAGCGATCCGCTGTGATAGGCTGAAGCCTATCACAGACAATCACGCAGATAGGCTGGCCAGGGGAGGGAGGATGAGTAGTAAAAAAAAATTCAAAAGAAACATTTTATTTAAAAATATAATAAGGAAGGTAGAGTTAGGTGTTGATTAAGAGGTTAGAGTTTGGCATTCATAAGGAAGATTTGCATTATTCATTAATAAGAAAAAAGTTAAAGTTAGGGTATATTTTAGAGAAAGGTTAACTTTAATAGCCAATAATAATAACAACAAACCTCATGACAGAATTATCTTCAACTAAAATGCCACTTACACTTCTAACATGGTTCTAAACAATGACAAACAGAACAGAACAATTCCCCCAATCAGTACTGCATTTTGAAATGCCAGTGCCATGGAGGGCACTTACTGTATCAAGGGTGTCAGGTGTGGGGATTCTTTAAACAGAGGGTATAGCTGTGTAGGAATCCTTTCACAGAAGGAAGTCAGAGGTCCTAGGAATTTTAATAGTGGTCTTGTGACTGAATGGAGAGCTGATGCAGTGAAAAGGTGTTGCTGATGATTGGATCATGAGTGATGGGTGAAATAAAAGTGAAGGGGTGATGATTATTTAGAGTGTGAATCGGTGAGTGAAGATATGCGGTCAGTGTTTGAATTAAGACAAATGGTAGTTTAAGTTTCAGTGGACGAATGATAACTGGGAGTGTGATGTAGTGAGTAAAAATATGCATAATTTGGTAATGAGATTTTATAAGTGGTGTGTGAAGTAAAAATTTAGGAGTGAGGGCTGGGAGTGTAGAGCACTGAATGAAGAGCTAAAGCTGGCGATCAGATTTTGTGTAATTATTATTATTTAGAATTTATATAGCACCAAAATCTTCCACAGTGCTGTACAGAGTTTATTGTCTTGTCATTTAACTGTCCCCCAGAGGAGCTCACAATCTAATCCCTACCATATTCCTATGTCTATGTATCATGTAGTGTATGTATCTTAGTCTAGGGCAGTGATCTGCAAACTTGGCTCTCCAGCTGTTAAAGAGACTCTGAAGCGAGTCTAAATTTACCTTTTTAACATGCAGTCATGTGAAGCAGTATAACCCCTGCTAAAACGTCGCTATCCCGCGGCAAAACAAGGGTTTTTTACCCCCCAAATCCCCTCCGTGGTGCCCGGGGAGCGCTTCCTGAAGAGGCAGAGCTTTCAGCTGCAGCTCTGCCTCTCAGCGCGTCAATCCCGGCTGATCGCCGCCTCTCCCCGCCGCTCTCAATCTTCCTTCGCAGAGAGGGTGGGGAGAGGCGGAGATCCGCCGGCATATTGACGCACATGTAGGCAGAGCTACAGCTGAAAGCTCTGCCTCCATGAGCAACAAAATCTATGACCAAGAAAGTCGTGGATTTTGCAGGGGGGATTTGGGGGGTATAAACCCCTCGTTTTGTCGCGGGATAGCGGCGTTTTAGCAGGGGTTATACTGCTTCACATGACTGCATGTTAAAAAAGTAAATTTAGACTCGCTTCAGAGTCTCTTTAAGGAAATACAAGCCCCACAGTGCATTTGCCTTTATGAGTCATGACTGTGGCTGTCAGACTCCTGCAATTCATTGTGGGACTTGCAGTTCCTTAACAGCTGGAGAACCAAGTTTGTAGATCACTGGTCTAGGGCCAATTTAGCGTACCTATTACATAGGTGCTGGGAGATTTTGGCGCAGGGGAAAGCTGATAAACGGCTTACCCTGCTCCTGCACAAGTCCCGGCGTCGTTACTATTTCCCATCCAGGCCATTATGGATAGTGGGGGAAAGATGTAATTCAGCTTCCAGCTATTCCTGGCGGCCGAATTACAGTGTTTTTGCAGTGATTTGTGCTCCGTCTTCTGACAGTGCCCAAATCTGCCACTGACCGCTGCTATAGTCTTAATTCCTATTACGATCTATGGTGGCGCCGGCTGCGCCCAAATCTCCTTCGCTACTTTTACAGCGCTCCAATTTTAAGGGAAAGCCAATTAACTTATTTGTATGTTTTTGGGATGTAGGAGGAAACGAGTGCCCAGAGGAAACCCACGCAAACACAGGGAGAACATACAAACTCTGTGCAGATGGTAAGTGAAATATATGTGGAGGAGTGATGGCTGGGGGGTGTGAAGTAGTGAAGTGAAGCTGGTGAATAGATCATGAGAGAAAGGTGAAGTAGCAGTGGAGGAGTAACAACTGTAAGTGTGGAGCAGTGAGGGAGGTGGTGCACCAGGTGATGGATTATGAGTAATAGGTGGAGGAGCAGTGAGGAAAGATTTGGGTGGTGACTGGAGGGCAAGGGGGTGAGTTGGTAGTATGATTGTCAGACTGAATAGAACACAGAATGAGGAATTCTCACAAACTATTCATGTTCTTGTTACTTTTACATAACACAGCCTGTGTACTTCAGGGGAAAGAAAACAACGCATAGATCTTCAAATATTGCAAATGACCATATTTATTACAATAAATTGTTCACAGAGTAATAAAACATTTTGTATCCATTATTTGCATACAGAGAAAACAAAGATGATGGACTAACATCTGTCCCTCTCTTGTGGAGGTGAAACTTGTACTTTCTCTGACATACTCCATTTATGACTGCATTTTGTACATTTAATACACTTATGTCAACTCTTCAGGCAGCTCTGAACTCCGTCATGGTACATCAGTGTCTGTACTTTACTCTCATTGTACAGATCTGCCAGTGTGACCAACTTTATGGACACGTTATTAATCTGGTTGATTCACTCAACAGTTTTACAGTTTTTTTTGTAATCAAAAGTGTACACGTAATCATTTTCATTTATACAAAAAGCAAGTACAGGTGCCAGGCTAAAGACTTATACCCTGCATGAAATGTGTACCAACCATCAGCAGTGGAATAAATATTTGCAATATCCAATGAACAGCGAATGGGCCTGATATCCTAAAATATCTCCAGGCATCTTTCGAGTCAAGCTTTCAAAACTTATCCAGCAAACCTGGACTGGGTTTTTTATTGGTTGTCTGTAATTGTTATTATGTGGGAACATAGTTTGATCCCTCGTGGTCACAATCATTTCTGCATATATTTTTCCACGTAATAGCAGACAATTATAAAGAAACTGCAGCCTAGGATTACTCTACTACCTAGGAGAACCCTAGTCAAATCAAGTATGCCTATGATTAGCTCTGACTTGTATTCAGGGCATAGTGACAATAACAAGTGTACATTACCATTATTGTCAAACCTTTTTTTTTTTTAATCTAAATTAAAACAACCTATTTAAGTTATACACAAAATAAAAAAAAAATACATCAAATTAAATTAGGTATAAATTAGTTTAAAAACAACAATGTAAAGTAAAGCGACTGTTCAAATAAATTACATTTACAGTTGGTATATTATTATTATTAAAAAAAAATAAACTGTATCTTAACTAAACTAGTCTGTAAGGGGAAAAATATTATTTGGCTTGTTTGTTTTTAAGCAAAGATTTTTACAATTATTATTTTTTTAAGTCAATGATCCTTATTCAATTCACTTTTCTCCAAGTTTTTTCCTAGGAGATAATTTTTCATCGTCTGTTTAAAATAAATTTTCAGCACTCTGGAAGTGAAAAAGTACCAAGAAGTAGCGGTAGGTGAAAAGGTACTATCCAAATTATTCACTATTTTCAGGAAAAAAATGAATGAAATAAGGGCTAATGTTTCAAAGAAATAATCCTAAGAAAGTGTATTTTAACTTCTTCAGTATATACTGATTACGTTGCACAGATTTTATTTTACCTATTTCTTATTGTGGAAATAAACTTTCAAAAATCAAATTGTTTCTTAAACAGAATTTTTTTCCAGAGCAGACTAGAATAAGAAAAAAATGAGATAAAATAATTCACAAGTTTTGTAGTAAGTAACCAGAAAAAAGGACTTCTGTACATCTTTAGCATCTGAAATGGAACTCTTATGGGAAAAGTCTTGGAAGAAGGACAGCACATAGTAAATGGTAAATAACAGCTGTCCATAAAGATCACATAGGAAAAATGGCAGTGCAGTAATTACAAATATAGATGATACATTTATTCTACATTAGACCTTCAAAAGGAGAATTCATGGTGAAGCATGTCTGATCAGGTGGTTGAATTCTAAATCTCTGATTGGTTGACTGCAATCTTGCATTGCTTTTGCCTTGCGTGAAAGACTACAGGAAGAAGAAGTAAAACAGAGGCCCTCTGATTGAGGTGGAATAGAGTAGCAACCAACCAGGAAAATCCAAGGCAGCAGATGGCAGGATCGATAATAGAATTCGGATATGGTTACTGATCCATTTGGGTGAAAGTCAACTGATTTTCATACATAGCTTTAATTCTTTACACAAACCTTTAGCAAACCCATAGATCATGTGATGAGAATCTACATAATCGGAGATTACCTCCAGGGAAAGCGGGATGTCAAAATTTTCTGTAATTACATAGACTGAAGCTGATGGTCAAAGAGGGAGGGGCTTACCCCTGACCCTGGGGAACTTACTCATGATATTCTGAGCAATAGAAGCATACTGCATATTGCTCCATGGGGAATAGCTCTGAAACCAAATATAATTTTGTCAAGCAGTTTTTTTTAGCCCAAGAGTCACCTCAATTATGCTCTGTCTAAATTGGTCATATTTTCCTTAAAGTCACTTTAAATCAGTAAAGTATAGACCTTCCAAGTTCTGCACTTGTTTTTCAGCATTACGAATCACAATAATTTTGTCAAGTGGTTCTTAAAAGCCGTCATTGGCATTGATTCTGTTTTACAAGTTGTCATGACTGCTGTCAGCAGCTACAAATGTAGGAATCAATAGACAAGTCATACTACTTAAAGCCACATGAGCATTTGGTAATGGCAAAAAAGGCAGAGAAATCACAGATGCTGGGAATAACACAGAGAGAGGTGTATAGTAAAATAAAGCTGTGTCACCTTCAGCCATCCAATGATGTCCAACGTTTATAGAAAATATGAAACTTCAGAAATGTAAAAGGGATCAAATGATCTCAGCTGTTTATTACCTAACTCCTGTACTACCTAGCTACTTGTTTAGCCGGCAGACTGTTTTCTGAATCCGTGGCTATTGTGTTCACTGCCATACTGCCAACCAATACATTTCTGATCAATTTGGGCAGATTATTGGTTGAAATTGTGATCAGAAGCCATAGTAAATTTCTGTAATGGCGACCATAGAGTTCAAACTGCATATCAACAAATTTCCTATGAAAGGACACAATTTTTTAACCAAAATTAGAATAACCATTGTTTAAATTATACACAAAAAAAACCCATTAAATAGCATCTTATTTTCTCAATTTAAATAAAGAACATTTAACTATATATATATATACATTAGGATGTAAATATATAGATGAGCAAGAAATAAAATTAAAGGGACAAAAAAACAAGAAAAGCTAACAGTAAATTCCAACTGCAGCTTTTTTTTTTTTTTTTTCAAACACAGCCACAGTACTTTGTTTGCAGTACAGATTGTCCAGGAACTTTGACCTTGCTGTAGGAGTAATCAGCTGCACAGAGCAAAGGCCAGTATTGCTCCATTCCAGCAACAGCACTAATTGAGTGGCATGAAACTTCAAACCTCCTTGTTTCTGTAGGTTGCCACCCATTTACAGATTTTTCATTTCGATTCCTGGTAGATTTGATCATTCTGAGTCTGCCATGAATCTATGTTCCCACAGATCAGATGAATCATAAATTTGTGGGGCAGGAGCAGTGGTAGTTCAATGGCCCATAGCGTTGCACTGCATTGATCAGTGCAACACTGCAGTTTGCTCGTTTTTTTTAATAGATTTCAGCCTGAAATATATTCAAAATCTATGCTGTTCGTTGAAAGAATCGATCCCTCTCTGATCAGATTCTGATCAGAAAATTATCAACCTTTTATGCCTAGTGGTACACACCATACAATTTTCTGTTAGATTTTCTGTAATTAGATTATTTTCTGTAAAGTTCTGGTAGAGACTGGTCATGATCTCTGGTGCATTGTCTTCTGGTTATCTCCTGCTGAGTAGAACAATGCTTAATTGCTAGGCAAATAGTTAGTTAGATAGATAATTTCCAACATGTTGGAAATTATTTATCTGGCAGGTAAATCTAACAGAAAATCTTATAGAAAATTGTATGGTGCGTACTAGGCACATCGGGTGGCAATCTACTAGTGTGGGGCTACCTTTAGAAACACTGTTGAATGACATTACTCTGTATGCACGTAAATACAAAGTAATAATATAGAGATTAATTAACAAAATTGAATTTCCCTATAATACTAGAATATATCTCTATGTTGGTGCATTAAAGTCATTTCAGACAAAGCATGTTTAGAGAAGGCCAGGCTTTAATCCCTGTCTATGTCCCTATTACTCTAATTTCCTGCCATGAACCACCTCAAAAGATATATTGTGCACAGCAATAAACACGTGATTCCTAACCCTTAGCCAGTTCAATAAAAGGTGTATTTTTTGCTATGCTAGTTTTTGTTTCCTTTCAAATGGAAATTCACAAGGGAAGGGGGGTATAAACTGTGATAAATACTAGAAACTTGCAATACATTTGCACTCAGTGCAAAAGCTAAAAAAGCACTTTTACGTTTTTCCCTGAGTTCTATCATAAGGTCCACTTCACCACTATGTACTTCTACACCTAGTTGGTGTTAATATGCTCATTCCATACAGATGTACATGTAGAGCTGGAATCACAGTTCCCAAGGTCTTAGGTGTGGTTTTGGCATAGGTTCAGAAATAGTTATCTTGTTGGTGCTTCATCTCCATATCTGTAGTCCTTATAATGCTTTCCATTCATTAGAAGTTGAGAGTACAAGTAGATGAAACAAACTTAGCAAGCTTTCACAAGATGGGGGGAATCTTGAGATGCTCTGGTAAGGGAAATGGTGTAGATGTTGCTGATGAATGTGCCCCAGCCACGTCGGAAAGCTCGATCAATAGTCTGAAAAAGAGGGAGAAAAGTGTTAGAAAACAGATCACTCACAAAGCTTCATTGCGAGCCAGAATATGATTGTGCTACATTCCACACAGTAAACAATAGTTACTGACCTTGACAGCCTGATACATTACACATACAATTTGCAAAGTTCAGGAAGGTTCTGTGTGCAACCTAATGATTGCAAGTGGAACTTGGGATCTCTGAATCTAAAGCTACCAATACACTGTGCAACCGCGGTGCACAACTTCCTGCGATCTACTCACGATAGACATTACAACCAATATTGTGAATCGATAGTAGGAAAAAATGCATTCATGAGATGTTGCCCACTGGTTGATTAACAATGGTTAACCACAATTTCTGCCCATTTAGACATGTTTGTCAAATCTAATGTCTAATTGGGCAAGCATATTGTATGGTGTATGGGTAACTTAAAGAGACACTGTAGCATCACAAAGTTCCCCTGGGGGGTACTCACCATAGGAGGGGGAAGCCTCAGGGTCCCAATGAGGCTTCCCACGCTGTCCTCTGTCCCACGGGGGTCTCGCTGCAGCCCTCCGAACAGCGGCCTGACAAATCCGTCAGCTTGTTTAATATTTACCTTTCCAGGCTCCAGCGGGGGCGCTGTTGCGGCTTTCGGCTTCGAAGTAGACGGAAATACCCGATCCCAGTCGGGTCTGCTCTACTGCGCAGGCACCGGAGACTTGCACCTGCGCAGTAGAGCAGACCCGATGGCGATTTCGGAGCCGAGAGCCGCCATAGCGCCTGCGCAGGAGCCGGAAAGGTAAATATTTACATCACGGCTTTTTGGAGGGCTGCAGCGAGACCCCCGAGGGACGGAGGACGGCGTGGGAAGCCTCAGTGTGACCCTGAGGCTTCCCCCTCCCGAGGTGAGTACCCCCCAGGGGAACTTTTTAAAGTTACAGGTTTTCTTTAAGGATGGAAATGGCCAGTATGTGTGAGGTACTACGCTGTGATAAAACTGCTTTCATGTCACAGCTTTAATTGTGTAAATCTATTTATTTACAAATTAGAAAAAAAGGAAAGTTATAACCTCCATTAAATTCTGGCTATGCCTTAGTGGAGTTTTGTTTTTAAGCTCTCTTTAGGTTTATTTTTTCCAACTCCCCGTATCCCAATCAATACTCAACCAGACTATTTACAAACATGTGATGTTTTACATATACGGGATCTGGAGATATCTGTATTTGGAGGCTAAGCGGCTCATGTGACTTGTCACTGCACCTACTTTTCCTCCAATCAGAAGTTCTGTAATTGCAGTCTTGTGCCCGCTGAGAACGAGAACTTATTTTGTAAATACATCCAGGCTGTCCTTCCATTCTTGCATGGAACTCAGATCGCACAAACACTGATACATAAATGGTTTAATATTATTTCTACCCCTTATTTTAGTCATGTTTTGTTTGTGGAGTATCAAAAAATATAGTATAAAGAAAGAATAGAAGTACAGTAATATAGTTCTCACGCAATAGAGCCAATTGGCCAACCTTTTTGTATGCTAGTAACCATCATGTTTGCCATATTATTCACTGAGCTATTACCAGAAATCTGTACACATTGATCAGGTCAACTATACCTGGAAAATACTATTGCAGATTCCTGGGTTTGACTTCTACTGAATGCATTTAGTGTTATTACTGATCATATAATGTATTGGATGAGTGCAGAAGAAGCTGAGTCGCTTTTGTCACACCATTCATTGACTGTTAATGTAAAAAAGTAACACACGTCACACAGTTGATCCGGTGATGTCAGAGATGTGGAACCACCCAGGAATTTACATGACAAAAAAAGATACAACAGACAGCTGACTCAGGTCCCCAGTATAGGTTTGCATTGATCAGGGACATAAGCTGGGTGTAATGGCAGCTATAAAAATAGCCACCTTTTAATAACAAGTACTAATAATAGATTACACTTAAAGTTTCAACTGTCATCAATAAAACAGGCAAAAGTACACACTGTAAAATATATACTATGCATTCCTTGACCCATGGCAACTGAGCATATGTATTTTTCATATTATAAGTCTCACATTTGCCCTTATTCAATTCACTTTTTCTAAGTTTTCTCCTAGGTGATATTTTTACACTTTATCAATAAAATGCATTTTAAGATACTCAGAATAAATTTGAC
The DNA here is from genome assembly GCF_040937935.1 of Hyperolius riggenbachi. NCBI lineage: Eukaryota > Metazoa > Chordata > Amphibia > Anura > Hyperoliidae > Hyperolius > Hyperolius riggenbachi. The sequence continues at coordinate 83,703,217 of NC_090656.1, forward strand.
AGAACCTTCTCATTTACTTTTTGGTATTTTTCAGCTGCAGAGTGCTGAAAAGTTATTTAAAACAGAAAATTGAAAATTATCTCCTAGGAGAAAAAGTGAATTGAATAAAATCCATCATGCATGAAACTTTTCTATTTGAGGTTTAACTCCTTTTAATTGTTTGCCTTATCTGTACAATATATTTTCAGGACCTGGAAAGCAAAACAAGTAGGCATAAAACATGTCTCTATTAATAAAGTAAATGTATAGTATTTATTTTGTTTTGTTATACTTATTACATTTCTTTTTCATCTGTAAAATATAACATTTTCAAAGATGGAAATGTGATAATGGTTTAGTTCTTCCTTCGATGGTTTCTGTAGCAAGCTGTGTAAGTACAAGCAGGGCCGGCCCTAGACTATTTGCCGCCTGAGGCAAAAAAAAAATTTCCGCCGCCACCCCCCCCCCCCCCGTGCTCTGGGGGGCCGCCGAGCTGGAGGGGTAGCTGGCAGGACGGGGGTATTGGGCCTAGCGGCGGGGAGGGGCGGCGGGGAGGTGCCTCTTACACATAGCGGCTGCTTGTATTTAAGGCTGGAGGGGAGCGGAGCACGGGGGACCCAGGCGAGGGAGGGGGAGGGGTACGACCCCCCTCCCCGCCGCTAGGCCCAATACCCCCGTCCTGCCAGCTACCCCTCCAGCTCGGCGGCCGGCTCCCCGCACCCACGGACGGGCGGGTGCCGCCCCTGGAATTTTGCCGCCTGAGGCAAAAGTTTCACCCCGCCTCATGAGCGGGCCGGCCCTGAGTACAAGAAAATCCTCAGAGCAGTAAGGCCTCTTTTCCACAAGCAGCTAAAGGCGGTGAATTCACCGCCTGTCAGCTTCTCCTGTCCACCAGCTAGGCGCTTGCTAGTGTTTGGCTCGGGCAGTAGACAGGCAGCCCTCCATTAAGTTGTATCTGAGCATGTTGGTTTCCATGCTCAGATGCGACATGAGATGTTTTTTCGCCGCCGAGTAGTGTTGCCGCATGTCAAACATAACACGCATGGTGTTACCGAACACTGCCATTCGGCTGCATGTAATTGCAGCCAAACAGTGCTTGTGGCCTACTGCTGGGAAGCTGAACTGCTAAATAAACAAGCAGTTCAGCCTTCATGGAATAGAGACCTAAGCATACAAAAGGAAAGCTAAGATAGGAAAACAGCAGGGCCTAGTTTTCTGTTCCCAAGTCTGTAGACTTTGGTATTGTATTGCTAACTTTTTTAAAGACTTGGTAACTGTAAGGCCTATTCCACTCTACTGATTCATTTTAATGGATCAGGCCGGCTTCACACTGCATATTGGCTGGCCGCACCGCCCCACCAAAAACAGGCCTTCAGGGATTACTACATTAGTATGCGGCAATCCAGCCAAGCAGGAAGTGACGCTAACTTTCTGTTGGCCAATCGATGACGTGCACGGAAGCTAAAATACGCTTCCACACATGCGCGACGCAAAAACTGCGGTGAGTCAGTTTAAAACAAGCGTGTCGCCATAGACTTCCATCACTTCTGGTCCAACACAGATTGTCGCAGGACCCGCGTGGTAACATAGGTATGTCCACGTGTTAGGGCATAGACTTTCATTAGGCTGCAGTGGGGTGTGATAAATTTATTGCACTGCCTCAGTGTGAAAGGGCCCTCAGTTGTTCCTGATCTGTTAAAATAAACCAGAAATGTGTAGTATAAATAAAGAGTAGAGGTAAGATAGTTCTGAATTATTAGAGCCAATGATATTTTAGGCGGACTAGCTTAGCTGATTATCTCTGTACAAGGACTTAAATGATCACATGGTCATACAGTACTGCTGAGCTATGCAGAAGTAATACATGTGAAATCACGATGGTGAATGCATGTGAGGTCACATGATGGTGAATACATGTGAGGTCACATGATGGCTGGCTACATCTCTATGAGCATGACAACTAACTTCCCACAGTAAAGTAATTATGATGAATGAAAACAAAGAAACAAGTTGTTCTGAAAAAGAAAAAAAAATCAATTTAATTAGCTCAAGGTTCACTGTATACTTTTCCAACACGGAGGTTTCTTTCAGATCAGCTCAAAGTTCAAGCATGCATGACATCACCCTCGTTAGCATTAAGATGCTAGATTCCTTACAAGGACAAAGTGGTGACTTGTCAGGACTGTAATTATTATTAGTCTATGCTGATGATAAGCACTCCTGCAGCAGACTTTTATATTTGCCTATAATCTTTTTAGAACTCTATTGATCTCTCGAAAGAAAAATCTGTAGAAATGTAGTGAAATATAGTTAATGACCTTATGATTGCGATGTCATATACTGCACTCTGCTCAGACATCTGCCTTGGCTAGCGGGGGGCATCAAATGTGGCTCCGTGGAAGGTCACAACTGCAAGCAGTGCCTGTGTGCCAGGTCGGGTCCACAAGGTGTTTCGACAATGCTAATTGTGTCTTTGTCGGGTCAGACAGTTACACAATTAGCAGTGTTGAAACACAATGTCCAGCCTACCCGGCACACGGTGCCTGCTTTTGCAGGTGTGACCTCCCTTAGAGCCTCATTTGATGCCCCCCGCTAGCTATGGCAGACGTCCGAGCAGGGAACAGTATGTGACATAGCAATCATCATATCATCAACTATATTTCACTACATTTCTACAGATTTTTCTTTGTAGAATTAGTGGCCACTATAGAGGCCTTGCTCGCTGCCTGCAGCGTAGCTTACCTTGTACTTGGTAACGCGCTTTGCTTCCTTAGCAACGCACGCTCGTTCTAAAAGCGGCCACCTCTGTGAAGTATCGTGACCGTGATACGTCACTAGTGCAGCCGCTTCTATGTAAATTAATATAGTATGTTAATTAACATAGTAGCGGCCGCACTACTGAAGTATCACGGTCGCTATTAGAACAAGCGTGCGTTGCTAAGGAAGCAATGCGCGTTACCAAGTATAAGGCGCACTACACTGCAAAGAGCGAGCGTAGCCTCTATAGCGGACGCTAATTGTTTTTTAACTCTCATTACACTGGTTAGTGAATCAACCCCCAAGTGTGTTATACCTATATTCATGTACAGATGAAATAATACTTTTACAGTTTGACAGCTGTCATGATGGGATAAAATTATTGAAAATGTAACTAAACACAGAAAAAAAACCTGTCACCAAAATGGTTTTCCCTAATTGAATATTTCTCAAGTTCCCATTATATTGGCAAACATAACATTTTGGCTTCCAGCTTCCTCTCTGACGCTGTACTGGTTGCCACAGAGACAAAAGGTGAGAAAGCATCTTACAGGAATACACTTCCTCATTCTATCCAAAGCTAAAATAATGAATTGCAGTCTTTCAAGCAAAAGGGATTACATCATTGTATATAACCTCAACATTACCCTTTTTACCACCTAGAAATGAGATTTAAAATGCATACCTTTTTATAATGTTTTAATTTTTGTCCTTTCTGTTTTTCTCCTTCACTTGGTTCTTCTGTGTGCTTCTGAGAATCCTTTGCTGTTTTTTGGCCATCAGAACAACTATAGTCATAATTTTCTACGTTTGAAACATGGATTTTGTGGCCTGCCTGTACGATCTTTTCTGGCTCATTGGTAGGTTCTTCTTCTGCCTGGCGTGTCTTTGGCAGCCGCATGCTTTTGGATGTCCATTTCCTTCGGCAGTAGTGAAGTTTTGGTTGTTCTGTAATCAGAGGAATTTCCCAGGAAAAGCTGTGGTCCCTGTTTCTTGAGCCTTCATTCTGACCATGGTGGTCATCTTGGCCTTCCATCTCATCCAGTCGATCATAAATACCAGAAGACTGCACAAATGTTGATGTTTTTGGAGAGCGTGGGATACGCAATGAATATGCCCTTCGGAATTTATTGGTAGACATCGTTCCTTTGGGAAGCACAGACCAGCCCACCAGAGTTCTATTGTTATGTTGCAACTAATTGTACGATTTTTAGCTGACAATTAGAACCCCCTCAGCACATAAGGTTGCAAGTGAAGGTTATGTGTAATAGACAGGTCCACCTTTTTTCACCGTTCCTGTTCTTCTGTATGCTCAGGCTTCTTTAGCTTGTTAAATTGTTCACTGAGCTGGGCTGTTATTAATTTCTCAGCTTCTTCTATGATGTGCTGGAATATCGGTATCAAAGTATATATTCTTATCCTCAGGTTTGGAACTAAATAAATGCTCCGTAACCAGCTAATGGCTTTCCTTTTGTGCGTTGATTGTTGGTGGTGTCAGTGATGTTCTTTCTTCTAATGATCTTCTCCTGTTGAATACAGCATCTTGTAGACAAGTGATAATTTCAAGAGGTGGTACACTGTCTCTGACCAGCCCTTTCAACCAATGCTGTGCTGAGAAACAAGTAGGAAGTGACTTCTTCCTCTAAATACTTTCTGTCAAGCCTTGTGATTATAACACAGGAATGCTTTATGAGTCAGAGCTTTGCATGCCAGAGCCTGTGTACATAGTGATCAGTGCCACATCTCGCTGTTGCCCTGAACTACACTATCAGACCTTGATAGTGGAGAACAAAGGTCGTTAGTGCCTGGAACACAGAGGCAGGCAGCAGGGTATAAAAAGAGCAATTATTGTTAGCAATAATATCATCAGAGATATCATTTATAATCTTCTGAAACCTTCTACAATCTCACAATATGCCACTGTTATTGCATACGCGACAAAGACTCTTACCTGAAAAACAGGCAATAAAGGAAGTAGTGGATATAGTAGTGTGTGTATGTGTATATATATATATATATATATATATATATATATAGAGAGAGAGAGAGAGAGAGAGAGAGAGAGAGAGAGAGAGAGAGAGAGAGAGAGAGATACAAGTAGTCCCCGACTTACAAACAACCCACCGATATGAACGGCATGGATATTGTGGAAATAAGTAAAAAAAAAATCGAATTGGACTTGTAGTTTTTGAGAAAATGGATTTTTATAAAATCAAGGAAAAATGGGTTTTTAACTTATATAAGCAGATACGGGGGTAGAGGCAGACACTGGAGGCACAGGGGGTACAGAGGAGGTACATGGGACAGAGATGGCACAGTGTTCCAACTTAAGAACAGATTCAGGTTAAGAACAAACCTACAGTCCATATCTAGGTTGTTAACTGGGGACTGGGGACAATGTGCTTGGGGGTTGGATCCTTAGGCAATGTCAGGGGGCTTCTATACACATTTTTGGGCTAGATGGTCCTTAACACGGATATCCAGCCTATAACACAAATTCACAGGATCCTCTTCTCCTGTAAAGTTATAATTACCTACCGGGTCTTCTTCTTGTGAGTCTTTTCCTGGCTCCATGTCCAGTGGCTTCCACACCACCCTAACTCCGCCCCCACCCAGTTGAAAACATCATTGGGCTGTCTCTCTACTCGAGATAGACAAAACCCAATACCGGTTTTAGGGGGGCGGGCTACACACACAGAGCTACAGGAGAGACACACAACAAGAAGACCGGGCAGGTAATTAGAACTTTACAGGAGAAGCGCATCCTGTGAATTTGTGTTATTGGCTGGATATCCACTTTAATGGCCGCCTTGACCAAGTTAAATCTAGCATGTGTACATAGCTTTAGATGTGCTCCTACAGTATAACCAAATAGATCTGAAAAGCTGAATAAATAGAACCGTTTAAAAGGACAGTTTTAATTATGTATATAATTTTTAGCTCCCGGTGAGGTCAGACTTCCAGCGTTGTTCATAGTTTATTCTCATTCTTTTTAACAAATCCAAGATTGACAAGCTGACCTTATAACAAAGGGATAGTTCTGTTACAAAACAAAAGCATATACCTACAGTTGTGTTCAAAATTATTCAACCCCCACTGAAATTGAGTGTTTTGGCCAGTTTGACATTGATTTTGATCATTTCAGTCATCTTGTTTACAATTAAATCAAAGAGGCACTTGTAAGTCAGACAAATATAACATTTATAATAAACTAGTAGACCCAGCCCGTTTAAAAACGGGCTCTAGGTCTACGGCCGCCGCCGCCAGTGCACATGCGCGCATGCTGCGCACGCACCCGCCGTGCCCGACGCAGACGCGCACCTGCCCACCTCGCTCGCTGGCACCCGCCCACCTCGCTCGCTCGCCCGTCCAGCTCCCTGGTCCCAGCTGTCCGTTACTGCGCACAGGCGCAGTAACAAAAATCCTGGGACACAGGGACAAAACTGCTGGACGCAGCGACACTTAGCTTTTATTAGGTAGGATAACCACAAATGTCTTTTCTGTGCTCACATCATTATCAGTTTTATTCAACCCCCAAGTGACAATCATTCTTAGTACTTAGTACAACATCCTTTTCCAGTTATAACAGCTTTTAAACGTGAAGCATAGCTTGACACAAGTGTCTTGCAGTGATCTACGGGTATGTTAGCCAATTCTTCATGGGCAAAAGCCTCCAGTTCAGTCACATTCTTAGGCTTGCGCGCTGCAACTGCTTTCTTTAAGTCCCACCAGAGGTTCTCAATCGGATTTAAGTCTGGGGACTGCGATGGCCACTCCAAAATGTTCCAGCCTTTAATCTGCAACCATGCTCTAGTGGACTTGGAGGTATGGTTGGGATCATTGTCCTGTTGAAAGGTCCAACGTCTCCCAAGCCTCAGGGTTGTGACGGACTGCATCACATTTTCATCCAATATCTACTGGTACTGAAGAGAATTCATGGTACCTTGCACCTGTACCTGCAGAACAGCCACAAAGCATGATTGACCCCCCGCCATGCTTCATAGTAGGCAAGGTGTTATTTTCTTCATAGGCCTTGTTCTTCCTCCTCCAAACATAGCGTTGATCCATGGGCCCAAACAGTTCTAATTTTGTTTCATCAGTCCACAGAACACTATCTGAAAACTTTTGTGGTTTGTCCACATGACTTTTGGCATACTGTAGTCGACTCTTCTTATTCTTTAGAGACAGCAAGGGGGTGTGCCTGGGAGTTCTGGCATGGAGGCCTTCATTACGCAGTGTGCGCCTTATTGTCTGAGCTAAAAACTTCAGTACCCGCATCTGACAAATCTTTTTTCAGTTCCTCAGCAGTCACACGGGGACTTTTCTCCACTTTGCGCTTCAGGTAGCGCACAGCAGTCGAACTCAGCATCTTCTTTCTGCCACGACCAGGTAGCATTTCAACACTGCCCTTTGCCTTGAATTTGTGAATGATGCTTCCTATGGTGTCTCTTGGTATGTTTAACATCTTTGCAATCTTCTTATAGCCATTGCCCTTCCTGTGAACAGAAATCGCCTCTTCTCTTGTCTTCCTGGACCATTCTCTTGACTTCACCATGTTTGTAAACACACCAGTAAATGTCAAGAAAGAGCTGAGTATCACAGTCATTTTAAATCTGCCTAATTGGTGCTTATTATGCTTCATTGCTGCTCGTTAACATCCACAGGTGTTTTCAATACCTGATCGAATGAACCTCTGTTCTTAAGAGTGGTCGTCTTTAAGGGGTTGAATAATTGTGTCAATGAAGAAATTACACAAAAAAACATTTATTACTGTATTACAAAAACAATTGATGTCATTTTAGTTACATTTGGTTCTTTAAAAAGTCCTTGTAAGATTTCATTCAACACCATTACAAATGTACACTAAATTCCCTTAAACCCCTATACAGCATTGGGGGTTGAATAATTTTGAAAACAACTGTATGCACTACTGACAATAATTATTGCAATAAACAGCATTAAAATAAACGTGATTTTTTTTAATGATAGTTGTCCTTTACCAGGGTTCATTTGTAGTTTGGAGATTTCATTATAAAGTGTTGCCTTTTGATGTGTGTATGAAACTGTATGAAATATGTATGAAACTGAGTCAGTAAATATCTGATGTACTGCTGTGTGATATAAGATTGTGAATACATTGTGATATTTCCGGCTTGCATGCAGATTTTATGCATATTGTATGCAGCCTAGAACTGGACCAGTTAGAATCAACAGGAGGTGTATATGATAGGGCAATATATATATTTGCATAACATTTACATGTAAGCTGGAATTATTTGCATCTCCCTGACCTACTATGTGTTCATGTTCTGCCTGTTTTTTCTTAGTAGACAGAAATTACTAAATCTCTGCATTCCTTCCTATGTAATCCCTCTGGGCTGCTATCACAAATCTCTCCGTTTTGACCAGTGCCACAGCCATCAATGCTCCATTTGCTGGTGATCATCACTGAGCCTCCAATAACATCAGCTTGGGGCCCATATGCAATTCACTTTTTCACCTGAGTTATCTCCTATGCCCTAGGAGATCATTTTCATCTTCTCTTTAAACTATTTTTTCAGCATTTTACAACTGAAAAAGTACCCAAAAGTTGGTGGAAAAGTGCAATCAAATTTATTTTGAGTATTTTCTTGCTTGATGGTGGCTTAAAAGGCATTTTATGACAAGACATGAAATTATCACCTAGGAGAAAACCCAGGTGGAAAATGTAATTGCATATGGGACGTGTCTTCTTTTACCCTCATGCTCTAGGTTCTCAACACAGGGGCCCATTTGCAATTCACTTTTTCTCCTGAGTTTTCTTCTAGGTGATATTTTTAAACTTGTCATTAAAATGCATTTTAAGCCACCAGAAAGCAAGAAAATACTCAAAATAATGTTTATCGTACTTTTTCATTTACTTTTTGTTACTGTTTTAGTTGAAAAGTGCTGGAAAATTATTTTAATAGAAGATGAAAAATTATCTCCTAGGAGAAAACTCAGGTGAAACAATGAGTTGCATATAGGCCAAGGTCGTGAAATGCCTATTAAATCACCAGCAAGCATGAAAATGCTAAAAAAAAAAAGAAAAAAAAAAAAGATAGTACTTTTTCACCAACTTTTAGGTACTTTTCCAATTGTAAAATGCTTAAAAGTTATTTTAAAGTGAATATGAAAATTATCTCCTAAGAGATAACTCAAGAGAAAAAGTTAATTGCATGTAGGCCAAGTTGTGCATATTTGTATGCAATTTACTTTTTCTCCTGGAGTTTTTCCTAGGATATAATTTTCATCTTGTATTTAAAATATGTTTTTCAGCACTTTTCTTGAAAAAAGTACCTACAAGTAGGTGAAAAGGTCCTTAAAAATTATTTTTAGTATTTCTTTGCTTGCTGGTGGTTTAAAAGGCTTTTAATTGACAAGGTTTGAAAATATCACCTTGAAGAAAACGTATGGGCCATGAGCCCGTATGCCACTCACTTTTTCACCTGAGTTTTCTCCTAGGAGAAATTTTTCATCTTTGATTTAAAATAACTTCCCAGTACTTTTCAGCTAAAATGTACCAAAAAAGTAGGTGAAAAAAGGACTATCAAAATTATTTTGAGCATTTTTTTGCGTTCTGGTGGCTTAAACGGCAATTAATTGATACGTTTAAAAATAACACCAAGGAGAAAACTCAGGTGAAATAGTAAATTGCATATGGGCCCTGGTGTTTTAGTTGCTGTTTTGGAGTAATTTAATTTGTCAAAGCCAGGGTAAGGAGTCGGAGTAATTTTGGGTACCTGGAGTTGGTGGTTTCAATAAACTGAGGGTCGGGTGATTTTTGAACCAAATACTTAGCCTTTGTAAATAATTAGACTAAGGAGTCGGAGCAATTTTGGGTACCTGGAGTCGGAGTTGTAGTCGGTGGTTTCATAAACTGAGGAGTCGGATGATTTTTGTACCAACTCCACAGCCCTGTTCACAGCCAGTTTATTATAGACAGTTTTGAGATTTAAAAAAATTATAAATCATATAAAAGTGAGCCTGAACAAGAATTTAAAGTTAATTGAAAGCATCCCATCCAGGAATATTTGAACAGCATGTATACACAGTTATTGAGTACTGATAGCAAGTATAGGCATGTCAAGGTGTCCCTGGGCACCCAAACTTCCGCCACTAGCGGGCACCCAAATTTCCAGCTTCTGGTGATGTTTTCACACTTTGGGCTTGATTCACTAAGACAAATAGCATGCCTTATCAAAGTTAACACACCTTATCAAAGTTAACACGCCTTATCAGAGTAGAATAGCGAACTTATGCCTGCTAATTGGCAATGACGAAAGCTCCACTCGTCCTGCCCTGATCCCCTGCGGGTTTGTAGCGCGCGCTATGCTACTCTGATAAGGCATGTTAACTTTGATAAGGCGTGCTAACTTTGATAAAGTGTGCTATTTGTCTTAGTGAATCAAGCCCTTTGTTATTAAAATTCCTCCTAATCCACCAGCAAGGGAGAAAATACTCAAAATAATCTTAATCACACTTTTATAACTACTTTTTGGTGCTTTTTGAATTGCAGAAAACTGGAAAGTTATTATAAAGAGAAATATAAAATTATCTCTCAGGTAAACTTAGGAGAAAAAGGGCCATCATGTCTGTTGCACTTCCTCCTTTCTATAAATCTAGGATATGTCATCATGTGTATCCTGAGAATTGATATTAAAGCTGAACCTAGAAGTTTTACTCTCATCAAATTATACACCCTAGTAGATATCTAAGTATCTCCCACTCTGGGGCAACCCCAACTTTCCTGTTAGTATTCAGCAGAAAGACTTCGCGCGTTGGGATGAAAGGGGCTTAAAAAACTTGGGCAACATGTTCGATATTCATAATGGGAAATGGCTAACTTTTTCGAGAGTTAAGGGAGAAATTTGGGTTACCCCCAAGTGACTTTTTGCACTATGCTCAAGTACGCTCCATGGTTTCACATAACCTTTGCTCACAAAATATTATTATGACTCCCACAAAATTTGACACAATCTTGAAACCTGGGAGCTCTGCTCGCACAATGGCAGAATTTTACCAGGCACTCAGAGACCTAGATAGTAAAACTATTGTTGATAAAGCTATGAGTAAATGGGAAGATATACTCCAGGAAGATGATGTGGGGGAAAATTTTTTAGCAGGAAATCATGATTGTTAGAAGGGTCATCAAAGATGAAAAATGGAGATCGTCCCATCTCCTATTTATACATAGAGGCAAATTCGCTTTCAACATAAAATATAAAAATCCTCCTACACACTATAACCCTTGGTGTCCTAAGTGCAAACTAAGAGACGCGGACCTTTTTCATTGCATGTGAGAATGTCCTAGCATACAGAATTTTTGGGACAAAGTCATCAGGTACGCTAACAAGATATGTAAAAAAAGAATATTGAAATCTAATCTTTTGTTACTATTTAACTATTCAAGTCCTGCCTCTGCTGATCCCTTGGTTGTTTCCTCAGCCTTATACCACATTATCTTAATAGCGGCACGCCGAGCAATACTATGTAAATGGCTCGACTCAACTCCTCCAGGTATCAAGTTAATACAAAAGGAACTCTCTTATATCTTCTTAATGGAACGATTAAACACTCTTCAGGCAAAAGAACAACGAACAAAGTCTTTCTTTAAAACCTGGAGGAACTTTATTCTTCATCAGATTACATCACAATAGATTGAGGCTCTTATGAGAGACTTTATGAACACTTCCTGGTACTTCTTGGAGGACATTGGAGAAACTCTAGGTGCTTTGAAAATACCTACTAGATGCTAAATTCCCAACGTTATAGACTACGGGAGAACTACCCTAAGAAGTGACTCGTGGGGGTGGGAGGAGAGGGGAGAGAATCTGGGGGAGGAGCATAGGGGTTAAGGGAGGGTGAAAACAGAAATACATAGTTTGTCTCTTCTGTATCTTGCTATTATTGCTAACTATTGTTCTTTATATTCCACTATGAGCAAACTTAATTAAAAGTTTAGCAAAAAAAAAAATTATACACCCTATTTAAGAAAACTTAAAACGCACAAGAAAATACATATAACATTTGTATTGTGCTTTTTTTTCCTGGCAGACTCCGAATGCTTCAGAATTGCAGCCACATAGGGCACTCTTCACATGTGACAGGAGCATAAGGCAGCCACACTGTACTGGTTTGAGGCAGAGCTAGAAACTGGTCAAAGGCTCAAACTTGATATCAAAGGCAACACCCTTAACCAATACACTATCCAGCTGCACCTCATAACAGTTGCATGAGGGGTCTTTCTTATTCTTAGCTACTTGGCTCTTTTGTTACTGCCTTAAAAGAGATTTTGTGTGCACTTACAGTACATGAACTGTGCCATTCCCAATTTACAAGTAGCAGTTTTGTACAACCAGGTCCATCAGCTTACGATCTACATATTAGATTCTGTCAGTTCTGATCTCGCAAAGAACCCTACCAGTCCTGAACCCCCCTGCAGAACTGTGACTCTTAAACTGGCTTTTGCCATCTTGTGCTTGAGCTGACCCCACAAACCTAGTTAGATGTCACCTGCCTATCAACATCACCATAGCTTCTACGTGCACAAAGTAACAGCCAACCATAACCAACAAGGGGTAACCAAACTACTTTGGATAAATGATGCTAGACTTTTCATTTATGTTTTTTTTTTCCTAACGGAGTCTCTGTTTGGGAAGTTTCCCTTCATCTTCTGTCCCACAGACCTGACAGTAAGATTGTTTTTTCGCAACTGAAGAGGGGAAACTGACAAGACAAGACAAATAACATTTATATCGTGCTTTTCTCCTGGCGGACTCAAAGCGCCAGAGCTGCAGCCACTAGGACGCGCTCTATAGGCAGTAGCAGTGTTAGGGAGACTTGCCTAAGGTCTCCTACTGAAATAGGTGCTGGCTTACTGAACAGGCAGAGCTGAGATTCGAACCCAGGTCGCCTGTGTCAGAGGCAGAGCCCTTAACCATTACACCATCCAGCCACCTTTGATTGCTGTTTTCAGAAGAAATTAACAGATTTAACAGATTTATCCTCAACTCCTGACATCTGTAAATTTTTCATATTTACCTTTTTCTATTTTTTTTTTCCAAAAAGTTTTATTTAGTTTTTTCAAAAAATAAACGTGCAATAAAATGGTGATCTCGATCACTGCATTGTATAATAGAAACATCAATAGGAATGTGTTCTCTGGTAAGAAAAACAAACAAACCGTGTTTATAACATATGCACAGTATTGTAAGGTTATAGATCCCTGAGTCCATCAGGGAGAAGAGAAAAGAAACTCCAAAAGCCATAAACTTTCCTAACCCACCCTCATCTCACCCACCTTGCTCTCTCTCCACATATCTAGTAATATTCAATGAGGAACTTTTCCCGTAAGGTTGTTGTATAGGTAGTAACACTTGTCACCAGAGAACATGAGCCAGAGTCATTAAGGTTAAAAAAAAATGTATTCTGTTTCAGCTCCAAATGTCATAGGGGCAAAAGGATGAGTAAATCTCGCCATTAACCGATTTGTTATACAGTAAAATTGAAAGCTTTTTTTTTTCTTACGCATTCAAAAAATCTGATTGAATATTCCCATCCCCTTTGTTGAAGAGTGGGAAGACATGGAACTTCAATCAGGTTTCTTCCCTTTAGAAAAACACCACAGACATCCATGGGGAAACAGTACAGTTGTATAATATTTGCATAAAGCAAAAGAGGTGAATTTTTGATTGAAGACTATGGTGGCAAGTTTTGGTGTTAATTGCAAAGCTCATATATATTGGATCATCATCGAATTTGCTACCTGTGTTGCGGCCAGCAGTGGAAAGTTAGGGCCTTGGGTGTCTCCTGACAGAGTTAAGGTGGCCACACACGATACAATAAAATGATCCGATTTTACGGCAATTCGATAAAAACAATCGGATTTCCCCAAAAAATCTAAAGCTTTTTTTTCATTCGACTGAAAAATCCGATCGTATTTCCCGTTTTCTTTCGATTTTAATCGATCCGGAATGCCAGATATTTTTCTTCAATCTTTCTAAAGATTGTATGGTGTGTGTTGGATTGTCAATGTATTAATATACACACCCAAACAATTTTCTCAGCGTTTCCAATCATTTTTATCCTAATTGGGGAAAAATTGAACATAGGTGTGTGGTGCATTGGTCATATTTTTGAAATGTTACAATCAGTCAGAAAAATTGATTGCAATGCTTAAATTGAACAGATATTTAAAAAATTGAATGGTGTGTGGCCACCTTTAAGGTGGCCACACACCATACAATCTTTTAAATATCTGTTCAATCTAAGAATTGCAAGCAATTTTTCTGACTGATTCTAACATTTCAAAAATATGACCAATGCACCACACACCTATGTTCAATTTTTCCCCAATAATGATAAAAATGATTGGAAACGCTGAGAAAATTGTTTGGGTGTGTATATTAATACATTGACAATCTAACACACACCATACAATCTTTAGAGAAATTGAAGAAAAATATCTGGTATTCCGGATAGATAAAAATCGAACAAAACGGGAAATACGATCGGATTTTTCAGTCGAATGAAAAAAAGCTTTCAATTTTTTCGGGAGATCCGATCGTTTTTATCGAATTGCTGTAAAATCGGATCATTTTATTGTATCGTGTGTGGCCACCTTTAGAGTGATAGATAACACTAACAGTCTGGTAGAGATGTTAATCCATCTCCACCTTACTCAAAACGTAAATGTTTTAATGTGAATCTTCAGCGAATTCTACGCTTATTAAATATGAAGAAAATTTACTTCTCAATGCTTTGTTGAATGGTTCTCTAGCCTATGTACAGGTTATGCATCAGTTTCCATTCAGCACTCCACTCTGTATTAGAATAAATGAAGCAGGATCTGGAAACAGCTGGAGGGGCAACAATCTGAACATACAGTAGGGGATCTCTGCACAGTGGTACAGAACAGCGTGGAGTTTGCCTGAATAAAGACTGCCAGAGCGGAGGTGGGTATAGTCTCTTCTTCCACTTGCTTTGAATTTTGCTGAAAAAACGCTACTTTCTCCTACGTTGGGCTTTATAAAGTTGGATGAGTGAAGTAAATACAGGTTACTTACTTTACTTTTTCTTTATCTGAGAATTCCCATTAGCAAGTCACCTCCTTCATACCAAATTATACAAGTCACATACAGTATGTTAGATCAGTGCTGTGTTTCCTAGCATAGCAGCGCACCATGTGAAAAGGAATGTCCTCAAGGGATTTCAGGTCTTGTTTAGTACACGATACTCTCTGAGACATGCTGAAAGTATTTCAAATGGCAATTAACTTGTTATTATTTATGTGTGCATGAAAGCCTGATGGCTTCTGTGACGATTCACATACCAGGTGGATGAGAAACATTAACCTCACCCTTAACTTTCATGACGATCTGAGACACTGCAACATGTTACATCTCATGATGATGCTCCTAAACAATCGTTTCTTTACGCTACTTGCCTATAATTTCAGTCATTATAAGCTTGGTCAGATTAAAATAGCTTAGAGTTTATAGTCTATTCCTAGGTAAACCATTAGCACAGCCTAAAAGGGACCCTGAGCACTTTTTAAAAACACAATTTGCACTTACCTGGGGCTTCCTCCAGCCCACCGTAGGCTGCGAAGTCCCCCGACATCCTCCTAGCTCCTCTCCCGGTCCCGTTGGTGGCTTTGTTAATTGGCCTGAACTTACCAGTATGTGACCCCGCCATCACGCTGGCTGCTACACGTCATCACACCAGCCATCGTGAGAGTCCTGCACAAACATGGTTCAGAGTTAGAGAACCACGCATGCGCCGGACTCTCACGCCGGCCGGCGCGATGACACGTAGTGGCCAGTGTAATGACGAGTAGTGTGCGCAATGGGTACTGGCGACTTTAGGCCGAAGTTGCCAATTAACGGAGCCTGCCTGCGGGACCAGGAGAGGAGCCAGGAGGACGCTGAGGAACCTCACGGTCTAGGGTGGGCTGCACGGCCGGCCTTTGACCTGAGCGACTGGAGCGGTCGCTCAGGGCGCCCGGCAGCCAAGGGCGCACATGCGCAGGGCTTTCTATTCCCCGCAGCTCCCTCCCATCCCCGGCACTCACTGTCAGCCCTGTGTTAGTTCAGCCGTGGGCTACCCGGCAGCAGTGATGACAGAGGGAGCCCAGTGGTGGCGCTGTGTACCTCAAATACAGGAACTGCTTTCCTGGATGAGCACTTCCTGTATTTGAAGTATACAGCGGCTTCACTCGCTCTGTCATCAATGCTGCTGGGCCACCCACCGCTGAACTACAGGGCTGGCAGTCTGAGGGATGGAGGGAGCCACGAGTGAGGGGAAATTGTTTTGATGCAGCCCACAGGTCTGTCTGTGCAGGAGCACATCGCCCCAGCTCCCCCAGAGTGCCCTGTCTTTACCCCCTCCATCCATCATCCATCCCTATCTCTCTCTCTCTCTCTCTCTCTCCCCTCCATCCCTATCTGTCTATCTCTCTCTCCATCCATCCCTATCTGTCTATCTCTCTCTCTCTCCATCCATCCATCCCTATCTGTCTCTCTCTCCCCCCTCTCCATCCATCATCCATCCCTGGCTATCTGTCTCACTCCCCCCTCCATCCATCATCCATCCCTATCTGTCTCCATCCATCATCCATCCCTATCTGTCTCTCTCTCTCCATCCATCATCCATCCCTATCTGTCCCTCTCTCTCTATGCATCATCCATCCCTATCTGTCCCTCTCTCTCTCCATCCATCATCCATCCCTATCTGTCCCTCTCTCTCTCTCTCTCTCTCCATCCATCCCTATCTGTCCCTCTCTCTCTCTCCATCCATCCATCCCTACCTGTCCCTCTCTCTCTCTCTCTCTCTCTCTCTCTCTCTCTCCATCCATCCATCCCTATCTGTCCCCCCCCCCCCCTCTCTCTCTCTCTCTCTCTCTCTCTCCATCCATTCATCCCTATCTGTCCCTCTTTCTCCATCCATCCATCCATCCATCCATCCATTCCTATCTGTCTCTCTCTCTCTCCCTCCATCCATCCCTATCTGTCCCTCTCTCTCTCCATCCATCCATCCATCCCTATCTGTCCCTCTCTCTCTCTCCATCCATCCCTATCTGTCCCTCTCTCTCCATCCATCCATCCATCCATCCATCCCTATCTGTCCCTCTCTCTCCATCCATCCATATCTGTCCCTCTCTCTCTCTCCATCCATCCCTATCTGTCCCTCTCTCTCTCTCCATCCATCCCTATCTGTCCCTCTCTCTCTCCATCCATCCATCCCTATCTGTCCCTCTCTCTCTCTCTCTCTCTCTCTCTCTCTGCATCCATCATCCATCCCTATCTGTCCCTCTATCTATCTCTCTCTCTATCTCTCCATCCATCCCTATCTGTCCCTCTCTCTCTCTCCATCCATCCCTATCTGTCCCTCTCTCTCTCTCTCCATCCATCCATCCCTATCTGTCCCTCTCTCTCCATTTATTTATTTATTGTTTTTATAAAGCGCCAACATATTACGCAGCGCTGATCCATCCCTATATGTCCCTCTCTCTTTCTCCATCCATCCATCCATCCCTATCTGTCCCCTTCTCTCTTCATCATCCATCCCTATCTGTCCCTCTCTCTCTCTCTCTCCATCCATCCCTATCTGTCCCCCCCTCTCTCTCTCCATCCATGATCCATCCCTATCTGTCCCTCTCTCTCTCTCCATCCATTCATCCCTATCTGTCCCCCTCTCTCTCTCTCTCTCTCTCCATCCATCATCCATCCCTATCTATCCCTCTCTCTCTCTCCAAATCCAAAAAAGCTTTATTGGCAGGACCAAATACATTTAGCATTGCCAAAGCAAAATAGAACATTAACGTGGGGGGGGGGGGGATTGTGGGAATAAGGGAAGGACATGGGTATACAGTCCATAGGAGGATGTACGGGATGGTATGGGGGGGATGGGGTATATAGTCCATAGGGGAGGGGGGTATAGGCATACAGTCCATAGGGGAGGGGAGTATGGGGTTATACAGTCCATGTGTTATCATGTTCCTCTCAGTTGGTGGCAGGCCGTGACATATCGGGCAGCTATTTGCACAGTTTTTTCCTCTTCCCCCAGTATGATATAGAGTTTCCTCTCCTCATCTGTGGAGGTGAAATCTGCAATGTGGGCGGAGAGTCTTTGGAAATGGGCGGTCCTCAACGGTGTATATTTGCTGCAGTGTAGCAGGAAGTGGGCCTCATCCTCCAGGACCCCCTGGTCACATTGCCTGCACAGTCTCTCCTCCCGGGGCTTCCATGTCTGTCTGTGTCGTCCTGTCTCTATCTCCAGGTTGTGGGCGCTCAGACGGTACAGGCTCAAGGCCTGTGTTGTGGTGGTGTAGCCTCTCCAGATATGGGGCCATTGTGTACTCCCTCTGTAGTGATTGGTAGATAGTGAGTTTCTGGGAGTTCTTTATGTCACTTCTCCATTCCTCTATGTATCGGTCCTTGCAGCTTTCTATCATTCCTTTTATTTGGGCTTTTGTCAGCCTGTGTTGGTGGTCTTGGCTGGGCTGGCTCTTGACGTTTTGTTTCAGAGAGCGTGGTATGGCCTCCCCACCCTGGCTCAGTGAGGCTTTATGGTGGTAAGTGCTGGGGTTGCTGCTCTGTATATGCGCCCAATATGAGAGCGCCCTCTGCTGGATAGTCAGCCATAGTGGGAATCTGCCTAGCTCTGCCCGGCAAGCTGAGTTCGAAGTGCTGTGATGGACTTGGAGAAGATACTTGCAGAACTCTAGATGGAAGATTTCTGTTGGGCTGGAGTCCTATTTTGATTGGTCAGGGTAGGTGACCGGGCCTCATACCTCACTGCTATAGAGCAGGATTGGGGTGATGATGCTGTTGAATATCTTTACCCAGACTCTCACCGGTGGTTTTAGGTGGTAAAGTTGCCTTCTGATGGCATAAAACGTTCTGCAGGCTTTTTCCTTCAGGGCCTCTACTGCTGGTTTAAAGCTCCCAGTTTGGTTAATTTCCAGCCCCAGGTAGGTGTAACTGTTTGTGGTCTCCAGTGGGCAGCCATTTAATATGAAAGAGGAGGTGGGCATTTTTAGATTTTTTCTCTGGAACACCATCACTTTTGTCTTCTTTGGGTTGATGGGCAGTGCCCATGTGGTGCAGAAACTCTCCAGTACTGCCAGGCTGTCCTGTAGGCCCCTTTCTGTTGGGGAGAGCAGCAGGAGATCATCTGCATACAGCAGGAACTTGACCTCGTGGTCATGCAAGAGGAGGCCTGGTGCTGGGGAGGATTCCAGGGCTACAGCCAGTTGGTTAATAAATATGTTAAAGAGCGTTGGGCTCAAACTGCAGCCCTGCCTGACTCCTCGACCCTGCTTGAAGAACGCGCTTCTCTTCCCGTCCACTTTCACACTGCATTGGTTCTCAGTATATGAACTCTTGATGACATCATAGATTCTACCTCCTATTCCGCTCTCTAGGAGGTTTAGGAAAAGGCCTGGGTGCCACACCGAGTCAAACGCCTTCTTATAATCCACAAAGCAAGTGTGTATTTTGCCGCGTGAGCTGTGGACATGGGTCTTGATAAGGCTGTGCAGTGTGTAGATGTGGTCGGTTGTGCGGTGGTTTGGCATGAACCCAGCTTGGCTTTTGCTGAGTACGTCCTGCTGTGTGAGGAAGGAGAGGATCCTTTTATTGATGATGCTGTTAAACAGTTTCCCCAGTGTACTGCTGACACAGATTCCTCTGTAGTTTGCTGGATCGTATCTGTCCCCATTCTTGTAGATGGGTGTTATGAGGCCTTCACTCCAGGCCTGAGGAAAGGAGCCCGCACTCAGGATAAGGTTGAAAAGTCTTGCGAGTGCCTCATGTATGTCCGGGGGGCTGTATTTGATCATCTCTGGCAGGATGCCATCGGTACCGCTAGCCTTCTTACATTTTATCAGCTTTGTTCTTTCTCTTATTTCCTCCATCGTGATTGGTGTATCCAGGGGGTTTTGAAAGTCCTTGATTGTCTCCTCCATGTCCTTCAGCTTTGCGGCTATTTGTTTCTGTTCCGGGGTTTGGGCATTTTCTGGGATGTCTTTGTAGAGGTCCCTGAAGTAGTGGAGCCAGATGTGGCCATTTTGGATGTGTAGAGGGCTTTTCTTGGGCTTTGTCCCAATGTGGTTCCAGGTCTCCCAGAATGAGTTGTCTTGGAGGGAGTCCTCCAGCTGTTGGAGTTTGTGGGAGATGTGGCTCTGTTTTTTCCGCCTGAGGGTGTCTTTGTATTGTCTCTGTAGGTGGTCATGGGCTTCCCTTAGGTCCTGGTTGTTGGGGTCTCTGTGCTTTTGGTTAGAGGCTGCCCTTAGAGAATTACGTAGAGCCTTGCACTCACTGTCAAACCATTTTTGGGACTGTTTATTTGTGGATCTCTTAAAGTTGGTCTGCTTGAGGCCGGCGAGTACTGCCATGTTATATAAGATGTTGCTGAAGTCCTTCACTGCATGGTTGACACCTTGTTTGTTTGGTTCATATAGGTTGGTGTGAAAGTTTGTCAGCAGTTCTTGAATTTTGGCAGTGTTGGTCATGTTGGTGAATTTGATGCCAGACTCTTTGGGCCATTTGAAGGAAGGTGGCAGCTTGTAGAGACCGTTCTGGTGAGGTTGCTGTGTGGTTGGTTTATCGGTGGATTTCAGGTACAGCAGAATTTGGTTGTGGTCTGACAGGTGTGTTTCAGGGGTGACTATGAGGGCATTGATGTTTATGGGGTCTGTGTCTGTGACAGCATAATCTACCACACTGCTGCCTACATGTGAGTTCATAGTAAATCTCCCAAGAGAGTCACCTCTGGTTCGCCCATTCATTATGTATAGGCCGAGGCTCCGGCACAGGTTCAACAGGGCTTTCCCACTTTTGTTTACTGTCTTGTCATAGCTGTTTCTTGCTGTCTGCATTGGTTCCTGGTAGTAGCTCTCTCCTCCAAGTATGTATGTGTTTCCCTCAGAGGTCAGATAGTCCTTCTCTGTGCCTGTTCTAGCGTTGAGGTCTCCATAGATGAGCACTCTGCCCTGAGACTGGAAGTGGCTGGCTTCTCTTTGTAGGACCTCATAGATGTCAGGTTTGTAGTAAGGGGACTCTGTTGGGGGGATGTATGCTGCACACAGGTACATGTCAGACTGAGAGGTGAGGATGGAGCTGTTTATTTTGATCCAGATGTGGCTGTCTCCTCGTTTGATTGCTTTGATGTGCTCTGTGAGCTCCTCCTTATACCAGATTAGTATGCCTCCTGAACGGCGGCCCTGTTTAATGTTCCTGTTTTTCTGGGCAGATATGGAGAATTCCCGGTACCCCATGGGTACGAAAGATTCTTCCTCTGCCCGGGTCCAGGTCTCCAGGAGGATTTGGATATCAATGTTTTCAAGTCTCTTTTTAAAGTCTGGATCATTTGTTTTGGATCCAAAAGCTGAGGCGTTCAGCCCTTGGATGTTCCAGCTACTGATGATAAGGGATGTCATTTTGAGTCGGTTTACCTTGTAATGAGCAGAAATTTTCATAGGACTCAGTATTTTCAGGGGGAGGGTGGACACTGTTGTGGGTGTCACCTCAATCTGCTTTGTATATTGATAAGCAAAGTTCTGATTTCTGCCATGATGCTACCCTCTGTCGCTTTGTGTTGCCATTGTGGGGCAGGCGGTTTCCTACATGTTTGCCATGCTTGTGGGCTCTCACTCTGGTGTTGGGACATTGTGGTTTGCTGTCTGATTGTTGAGTTGGGGCTTTCTTGGAGTCTCTGGGGTCTATTTAGCACCATGTCCTTTAGTTCCTTCGCTAGGCGGCTGACTCCTTGTTTGTCAAGGTGCTTGTTGTTGTACAGATGGTCGGTTGTGATTGTGGTGTGCTGTGCCAGTTGTATGTCTGCTGAGGATCTGAGACTGGAGGCCAGCTCTGCATTGATCTGTGTAATTGTCTGGTGAGGAATGTCTCTTCTTGGGAGCAGGGAAGAGAGGATAATCTTTGTGCTGGGGAATTTCTGCTGTGCCCTTTTAACCAGTTGTGACAGTTTGTATGTGATGGTTTCTTGGTCTGTGGTGTTTTCTTGTATAATGTCATTGGTGCCGGTGTGCAGGATGAGATGTTTTGGGTCGGTGAAATAAGGCTCATTAATGACCTGTGTTACTTGTTCAATAGTTGAAGTGATGATTTTGATGGCATGCATCCCTGGAAAGAGTCTTCTTATGTCCAGGTATTTTCCATTAGAGTCTATAACCAGCACAATGTCAGGACTGCGATGTTTATAGGAGCGATTTGCTTGATGTTGAGGCTTGGGCTGTGGGTTGTTGGATGAGGCTGTGTTGGCAGTATTTGGAGAGGGGGCTGGATGGCTGTGATTATCACTGGTCTCTTGGGTGATTATTGTATCCTGTGTGTTGTGCGGAGCACTGTCTTTGGTCGGCATAGGTTTTGTGGGGGCCTTTGTGCTTTTTGTTGTCTCCTCTAACTTTTGTGGCTGTTTTAATATTTTTAATTTCCTGATCTCCTCTTTAAGTTGTGAGCTTTCCTCCTGTAGTTTTTGTAGGGAAATGTTCATATCATTCAAGGCTGCAGTGTGCTCAGCTTTCATCCTGGCTATTTCTTCTCTCAGTTGATCATTTGCATTTTTCACACCTTGGCTGCTTTTCCTTTCTTCCCTGAAAAGGGTGAAGTCCCTTTCTAATTGGGACAGACTTTCTCTGAGAGTCTCCAGAGAGGGGTGTGAGAAGCCTGGTGTCTGGTCTCTGGAGAGGGGCTGTTGTTTTGGAGATTGGTCTTCAGCCTTCTCTCTGGGAGCAGTCCTTGCAGATGATTTACGACCATTGTTTGTGTTGACAGAGTTTGTCTGGTTTTCTTTAAAGTTAATTGCAAGTCTTTCAATATCAGGATAACTCTTTTCAAATATATTTAAGTAACGTTCTGCCCCCTGGATCAAGACACTGCCATTGTGGTATACAGTTACTGTAAGTGTAGTAACCTCTGGGTCCTCCTTGTCTTTTATTCTGATTTGTCTCCCATTCGTGATGCCATTTTTTTTCATGCTTTTTTCAAATTTTTCACAGATGGCAGTATGCCAAGCTTGGGTGTCATGTGTAAAAAATATCAGGTTTGTTCTTACTCTAGGGTTAGAGGAATAGTCAGCAAACAGAGTCTCTGGCATGCTTTTAGTTAGCTTCAGTCTTTCTTCTTTCTTTGCATCATTGCTTTTATTGCCAGGAGAGTAAACAATCTCCCGAGTGCCAGACCTCCTGCTGCTAGATGTGCTGGGCTTATCTGCATCCTGGCTTGCCTTTTGATCTGCTGGTTCTACTATGGTTTCCATTGTGAATCCCTTGATAAACTTTTTTCCTATTTCTATAAGTAATATTCAGCAGAAATGCCCTTACCTTGTTTTCTGCAGGTTTGGTCAGTTCTGGGGTTACTCTCTGCTGGTGTTAGGATCTGTTGGTTGGCTGGAGCTGGCTGCTGCTGCTTGTTGCTTTTCCTCTGAGTGACACAGCTTGTTTATCCTTTTATAGGTGGTTATCTTCTCCATTCAGAGCATTTGCTTTTTAATCTTTAGTCTTTTTATTCTTTAGACTTCCATAGGCTCCTCTGGTTTCCATGTTATGTCTTGGTCTTGGCTGTGTCCTTTGTGTCCATTCAGTTGCCCATTACAAGGTAAAATTGGTAAAGTTTCAAGAGCTCATGTTCAGTGCTGCCATTGTCTCTGGCTGTTTGCTCTCTCTCTCTCTCTCCATCCATCCCTATCTGTCCCCCTCTCTCTCTCTCCATCCATCCCTATCTGTCCCTCTCTCTCTCTCTCCATCCATTTATCCCTATCTGTCCCTCTCTCCCTCTCTCTCTCCATCCATCCCTATCTGTCCCCCTCTCTCTCTCTCCATCCATCCCTATCTGTCCCCCTCTCTCCCTCTCTCTCTCCATCCATCCCTATCTGTCCCCCTCTCTCTCTCTCTCTCTCTCCATCCATCATCCATCCCTATCTATCCCTCTCTCTCTCTCTCTCTCTCTCTCTCTCTCTCTCTCCATCCATCCCTATCTGTCCCCCTCTCTCTCTCTCTCTCCATCCATCCCTATCTGTCCCCCTCTCTCTCTCTCTCTCCATCCATCCCTATCTGTCCCTCTCTCTCTCTCCATCCATTCATCCCTATCTGTCCCTCTCTCCCTCTCTCTCTCCATCCATCCCTATGTGTCCCCCCCTCTCTCTCTCTCTCCATCCATCCCTATCTGCCCCCCTCTCTCCCTCTCTCTCTCCCCATCCATCCCTATCTGCCCCCCCCTCTCTCTCCATCCATCATCCATCCCTATCTATCCCTCTCTCTCTCTCTCTCTCTCTCTCCATCCATCCCTATCTGTCCCTCTCTCTCTCTCTCTCTCTCTCTCTCTCTCTCTCTCTCTCTCTCTCTCCATCCATCCCTATCTGTCCCTCTCTCCCTCTCTCTCTCCATCCATCCCTATCTGTCCCTCTCTCCCTCTCTCTCTCCATCCATCCCTATCTGTCCCTCTCTCTCTCCATCCCTATCTGTCCCTCTCTCCATCCATCCCTATCTGCCCCTCCCTCTCTCTCTCTCTCCATCCATCCATCCATCCCTATCTGTCCCTCCTATCTGTCTCTCTCTCTCTCTCCATCCATCCCTATCTATGTCTTTCTCACTCTCTCTATGTACCTGTCTGTCCATCCCTTTCTCCCTATTCATCCATCCCTATATTATCTATTCATCCCTCTGTCTATCCATTCATCCCTATATCTATCTTTGTCTTTCTCTCTCTTGTGTGTGTGTATGATCCATCCATCCCTATATTATTATTATTATTTTATTATTATCTGGCTATGTATACTTGGTGCATCTGGCTACCTACGCTGCTCTTGCTGGAATTATAAGGTGTGCATGTGTGTGTCTTGGTTGGGATACTTTTTTCAGTGGCGGCTGGTGATAGTGGGCCTTGGGCGGCGAACAAAGTACAAATCCGGACCCGTGTGTCATGGAGATCTGAGCAATTTCAAAAAGGTTGGGAAAGACTTTCCCAGGAGAAAATTGCATATGGGCCTGTGTGTGTGTATGCGAAGAGGATGAAGGGGGGCACCAAAATCAGGCTTCGCTCAGGGCACTGTGAAACCTAAGGCCGGCCCTGGTGGGCTGAAGGAAGCCCCTGGTAAGTGCAAATTGTGTTTTATAAGCATTGGGTGTTATTACATACCTTCCGAAGTCGGCCGCCATTCTTCTTCCTCTCCTCCGGGGCTCTGCTTCCTGCTGGTGAGATAGCTGGCTATCGTCATGACGACAGACGGTAATTTCACTTTAGAGTTACAGCGCCACCCAGAGGATAGAGGCATAACTGCAGCGCTGGAGCCAGGGAGGTGAGTGATTGCTGGGGCTGTGCAGATTTCCCTGGCAGCATGATTTTTTCCCAGGTTTTAGGGTCTGAAAGGGTGCAAAAAATTGCACCGCTTTTAGACTCTAAAATCCAGAAAGAATCATAACGCCAAGGGGGTTAAAGTGGGATTACACCCCTAAAACTAAAATTTCAGAAACTACTGTTAGTTACATAAAAGAACATTTGAAAGCAATCCCACACATTCCGTCTGTGTTAAAACGTTAATTTCCACTGCAGAGCAGTACAAGATAGCAAAAGGCAAGAATCTCCCTGTACCTGTGTCTTTGCTCTGCGCCTCTCCATCCCTCTGCTGAACAGATATATGGCCCTGGCAACAGCTGAATCACTTCAGCAGAGGGAGGTGAAGGGGCAGAGCGAAGACACAGGCACAGGGAGATGTTTGCCTCTGCTGATGGACAGAGCTATGCTAAAGGTGGCCACTAATGATCCAATTTCTAGCGAAAAATCGTTCGAGCGATCAGATCATTCTGATTGGAAGAAAAATTGTTCACAACACCATCAACGAACCAACCTTTGCTTCCTATCTATCACAACCAACAAGAAAATCCAAATTTTGGTTTGACGAAAATCCAATCGGATGACTGTTTTTATAATCGTTCGTAATCGATTGTGCCCATTAACTGTGATTATTTACAACCAATCAGATCAAAATTTCTAATCATTCAAATGATTTTTCGCTAGAAATTGGACTGTTAAGGTGGCCACTAAAGATCCAATTTCTACCGAAAAATCGCTCGAGCGATCAGAAATTCTGATCGGAAGTGAAATATTGTAATACATCGTTCACCACACCATCAACAAACCAATCTTTGCTTCCTATCTATCACAACCAACAGGAAAATCCAAATTTTGGTTCGACGAAAATCCATTCGGTCAACATTTTTTTCACTCATTCATAATCGATTGTGTCCACCAACAGAGATTATTTATAACCAATCCGATCAGAATTTCTGATTGTTCAAACGATTTTTCGCTAGAAAAAGGTGGCCACTAATGGTCCAATTTCTTGCGAAAAATCGTTTGTGCGATCAGAAATTCTGATCGGATTGGTTGTGAATAATTGCAGTTGATGGGCACAATCAATTACAAAGGATTATATATAAAATTTTGTCAAACCAAAATTTGGATTTTCTTGTTGGTTGTGATAGGAAGCAAAGATTGGTTCTTTGATGTAGTGAAAGATTTTTCGTCTGATCAGAATATCTGATCGCTCGAACGATTTTTCGCTCGAAATTGGACTGTTAGTGGCCATTTTTAGTGCCCACCTTAACTTGTAATTTCTGCAGTGAAAATAAAAATGTTTTACACAGATGGAAAGTGTGGAATTGCTTTCAAATGAACTTTTTATGTAACTAAGAGTAGTTACTGAAAATATAGTTTGGGGGGTATAATCCCTCTTTAAAAAAACAGATACTTCTATAAAATCTCAATAAATGTTTCAGTACTTTTGCTCAACAGTATTGATGTATATGTATAGGTAGTATATCGTTTTCTTAATAAAATGCACTGAAATGCAGGAGTTAGCACATTGGTTATTCTTTGCTCCTAGCTGTCCATCTTGAAAGTCAGAAGGACATAGTGCTAGCGAGTGGCGGATTTACAGGGTTGCTTGTGCCATAGGCACCCCAGGCCCATGGGCGCCATGCCTGTACCCCCCATTGCCATGGCATCTGCGCCGCTCTTCTCAACCTTCCCGCCCGGCCTCCCTCTCTCTCTTCTACCTCCCCCTCCCTCCCTTTCAGACCTGCAGATCAGCGCGAGCCGCAAGGGACACACAGTACCGCTGGACTTCAGATGCGGAAGTGACATCGCTCGTCACTTTCTGCATTTGAATCAATTTGCTCGGGTCCCATGTTGATCTGGAGATCTGAAGGGCAGCGGACAGGTGAGCTACCTTTACTGGGGACACCTTGTTACCTATCCTGGGGGCACCTTGTAAACTGTAGTGGAGGCAACTTGTTACCTATACTGGGAGCATCTTGTTACATATACTGGGGGCACCTTGTTACCTATCCTGGGAACACTTTTCTACTTATACTGGGGCACTTTTCTACCTATACTGGGGGAACCTTACTACCTATACAGGGGACACCTTACTACCTATTCTGGGGGCACCTTACTACTGATATGGGGACACCTTTCTACCTATACCAGGGCACCTTACTACCTATACCGGGAACACTGTACTACCTATATATAAGGAACTCTTGGCTATTAATTTTATTTTGAGGCATCTGACTATTTAATTCTTGAGACAGCTACTACTTAATTACTTTATCTGGAGGAAGGTGACTGCTTGATATTTTTTTTTATCTGGATCCATGTGGCTACTTGATTCTATTATCTGAAGGCAAGTGTCTACTTGATTGTATTATCTGGATGCATGTGTGACTACTTGATTCTTTTTACCTGGAGGCATGTGAAAACTTGATTCTTTTGTCTGTAGGCATGTGACTACTTCATACTTTTATCTGAAGGCATGTGACTGCTTGGTTGTTTGTATGGAGGCATGTGATTACTTGATGCTACTTAATTTATGTATCTGGGGGCATATTAAATATTTTGGTATTTAGGGAACCCAGAGGGTTGCAATGATAATTAATTTGTGTGGCGAGTGAGGGCTCTGTGGGAGAAGGAATGCCCTTATTTGTGAAGGGGGGGGGGGCTCTGATTGTGTGAAGGGGTTTCTCTGCCTATGAAGGTGTGGTTGGATGCTGTTGGTTAGAGGGTTCTGATGGGGGTCCGCAATGTAATTGTTTGCCATCAGCGCAATTTTACCTATTATTATGCCCTAGCCCAGTGCTGTCCAACTTCACGGGCATGGAGGGCCCTTTTTTTTCAGACCCCATGGCGGAGGGGCGAAGGTTCTTGCTAGAGCCGCAGTCCCACCCCCCCCCCCCCCGGAAAAAAAATGCAATTAAAGGACAATTAGATTGGCAGCACTTTCCACAAAATGCAATGCAATTGGCAGCAGATTCCCACAAAATGCAATTCAAGATTAAACATGAGGGTTCTGTTGTGCGCACGCCGCGCCAAAAAATGGGTGTGGCCATGGACCAGAATGTGGGTGTAGCCACAGGTGGAGACAAATTTACATGAACTTAGCAATGTGGGACATTAGATTAGGACAGTGGTGGCGAACCATTTGGAGGCCGAGTGCCCAAACTACAACCCAAAAGTCACTTTATCGCAAAGTGGCAACAGCAATTTAAACTACATACAAACGTTTTAAGTCATACATAAAAATTATAGAAAATCCAAGTTGAAAATAAACTGTGAAGATAAACAATTTTATCCATCCTACTCCTGAAAAATGTATTCTTTTTTTAGAACTTCACAGTTTTATTTTCCGTTTTAAAAAGCTAAAAAAGTAGGTTTAATGCTATTGTCTCATATGATGATGATTCAGCTTTTCCCATAGTCTCGCAGTTAGCAATCATGTGACCTCCAACAAGACAAATTCAGCAATCATGAGGCCCCCAACAAATCTTGAGGCCTCCAACAAGACACATTCAGCAATCATGATGCCCCCAACAAGACAAATTTAGCAATCATGAGGCCCCCAACAAATCATGAGGCTCCAAACAAGACACATTCAGCAATCTTGAGGCCTCCAACGCGACAAATTCAGCAGTCATGAGGCACATAAATAGACAGCATTTCACATAAATAGGCAGAATGCCCCTTTAATATGGTAGACACCTCTCACCTGGCTTCTAAATTCTCCTCTACTGGCTGCTGTGCCTGGCTGGCCTGGCAATACTGTTTTTGGCTGGATTGGGGATGATGTGTGGGCTGAAAGGCCTTGCGGTGATGCTGTGGCCGGGTTGGCGGTGATGCTGTGGTGTGGTCGGATGAGGTAGTGACAGGTGCCCCCCCAGTTAAGGTAGTGACAGGTGTCCCCCCAGATGAGGTAGTGACAGGTGCCCCCCCAGTTAGATAGTGACAGGTGCCTCCCCAGTTGAGGTAGTGACAGGTGCTTCCCCAGTTAGATAGTGACAGGTGTCCCCCCAGATGAGGTAATGACAGGTGCCCCCCCCCCAGTTAGATAGTGACAGGTGCCCCCCCAGTTGAGGTAGTGACAGGTGCTTCCCCAGTTAGATAGCGACAGGTGCCCCCCCAGTTAGATAGTGACAGGTGTCCCCCCAGATGAGGTGGTGATAGGTACCCCCCAGTTAGATAGTGACAGGTGCCCCCCCCCCAGCTGAGGTAGTGACAGGTACCGCCCTCCCAGATGAGGTGGAGATAGGTGCCCCCCCCCCAGTTAGATAGTGACAGGTGTCCCCCCCCCATCTGAGGTAGTGACAGGTGGCCCCCAGCTAGATAGCGAGGTGTCCATTGCCTCGCCCGTTACCTTAGATCAGCGCCAATGTCCTCTCCTGTGTCCCCGCTGGCGCTGCCTCACAGTTCAGACCTCACATATCGCGGCGACTGAAGCAAGCAGAGTGCGCATGGCACCCGCGCGGCTAAACTTCACATGCGGAAGTGACTAATGATGTCACTTCCGCATGTGACGTACTCCGTGTATGCGGGTACTATGCGAACTCTCCTTGCTTCAGTCGCCGCAATCTGTGAGGTCTGACCTGTGAGGCAGCACCAGCGGGGACACAGGAGAGGCCACTATAAGAGGGAGCAGGCATGGCACCCATAGCGCAAGCCATGCCTGCATCTCAGGGAGACGAGCGGGCCGCAGCAGGAGGCCTGGCGGGCCGCCAGTTGGACAGCGCTGCCCTAGCCTATAATACTATAGTATTATGGGCTAGGGAGAGAACAGTGGGAGGGGTTTATGTAATTCAGGAGGATGTTAGCACAGCTTCTGGGTCAGTGCTGACCTAGAGCACAGATTGCCAGAGGGTATACCGCTACAATATTAATTAGGAATGGGAGGAAGTCATGGATTGTAAGTACCTCCCCCTCTATATGTGACCACCTGTAGATTGACAACATCGTGGCCTCTATTGCATATCTTTGATGATGCCTTGCCACCAACTAATACTCACTTTTAAGTGTCTTTGTTTCAGATTCAACAACTGCTACCAAGTGCACTGCCCCTCCACCAACAAATGTGCTCATGCAAGTGACGGAAACAAATCCCACATGCTCCGTGCTATACTTTGTATTCTCTGTAAACGCCCTACATTCCAAATACATACTAGAATATAAATCGGCTTTCCTCCAAAACTGGACCTAAAATATGATATGGATATTGTGTGTGGCCAGATTATGAACCATGCTGTAAAATAGTGCAGATAATGTGACCTACCATCTATGTAATAACAGTAATGTAAGCTGCCTAAATGTCAGCCTACACCATATTGTAGTTTTAATCAATTATAATCTATAATTATTTTTCTAAAAATTGAATGGAGGAACAGGGGTTGACCACAGTTTGCAGTAATACAGACACTGGGACCAGGGAATAAGGTGCAAAAATAAAGTTTTATTGCAAAGCATTAATGCAAGCATACATACAACCATGAATGCAAATATGATGCAAACCCATGCACAGCACAATATGTACAAACAGCCCGGGAAAGCAGTGACAAATATATACACAATGCAAATATGATGCAACCACATGCATACACACCATAACAGAGCAATCACCTCACCATACAGAGATAATCAATGTGCAATACGCCAAGAACCCTATCTGCAGCTAAATGGATTATCAGGGCTGCCTGGTAATTAGTATTATTTAAAAGGAGATAAATATGGAAGCCTTCATATCACTCTCACCACGGGCTCACTTTAACAATATATAAATAAAAGCATTGCTATGTGTAGTAGTATCACTACATAAATACATCAATCAATCTGCATAAGTGCATCGATTATTCAGTTATTCCCCTCATGAGATGAGTGCATAGTAAGGACCCATGAAATGCATAGATAAAAAAAAAATTAAAAAACGTGTTTACCTCACACAACTTCCTTCATTGAGGTAAGTTCTTTATGCTTGATGGATTGTAGCTGTTTTTATCATTTTTGGGGTGCCTCATCCCTCCCATCTCTTCCCACGTTGCTGTACGCTGTGCTGGAAGTACACAATTTAACACTAGCGCATACTTACATTACCAGGGGGCTCCTTCGGCGATATGCGACGGCACGGAAGTCATGTTAGTCTATGGCGACGCAGGGTTCTTTAAGCACGTTGGCATTGCAACGTTGCGGCGCACATGCGCAGAAGCGTATTTTTAGAATATGCTTCTGTGCACTTCCGCATACCCGAAACAAGAAGTAACCGCAATCGCATTACTTCCTGTTTGGACGGATGCCAGATAGGGAACACCGTGTACTCACACGTTGTTCCTTGAACGCCAACACCAATTTGTAGTGTGAAACCAGCCTTACGGTTTTTAACATAAAATATCGCATTGAATACACTTGTTTTTTTTTTTTTTGTGTTTTTAGGCATAAACGCATTACAGAAAATCTAATTTCCAGTGTGGCCCTAGTTAAGTGAGACGTTAGGTAGTCTATATAGTGCCTATAAGGTAAGTTTGACCCCCATGAAAACTGTCAAGAAGTTACAGGCTATCCATGCCTAAAAGCAACAGTAATGTTTAAAACAAAATCAGGGTCAGGGTCTGGATCATTAAAATCAGGCTCCCAAACCTATGAGGATACAGCTTGTGAACGTCTAAGGGAGCCCATGAAGATCCCTGGAGAGATCACTTTGTACAGAATGTTTTTCACCAAAATTTCCCTTTACGTATGTGCTATGTACTGACATGCATGAATGGTTAAACTGTAACTTTGTGCTTGTCAGTTTACACAGTGGTGTGATGTCCAAAAACAATCCAGCTACTGGAAGTATTTACTTTCTCCCAACATCACCTTCACTAAACAAACCTTTATCTAGCATGCATGAACTGAGAGTCACAGACCTGTGATGTCCATTGCTTATCTTTTATGTAACAACATAGAGTTTGATTGAATTGGCAAAATGGCACTAAGCAGTTTCCAACTCATCTTGGTTACCAACTAGGCAGTGGAGCCACTGTGCCATCAAGGGGGCTAGGGAGGAGTGAACCCGCAGGGGATAGCTGACAGAAGCGCCTGCATCAGCACACGTACAAGGCAAGCAGAGTACAAAGGTCAGAGCTGTTCTGGGCAGGATCAGAACTAGCAAGGTCCTGGCTACACAGAGCTGCTGGAAGGATGATCAAGACTGGCAGAGTATGTGAAAGTGCAAAATCCCTGGCAAGCCAGCAGTGTAAGGGAGCCTGGTAACTATTTGTATGATCTCATGTTCATGCAATTAGTCATGTTCCAAGCTTCCTTAGATAGGCAGAGCAGGGCCGAGCCGAGGCATAGGCTGGAGAGGCTCCAGCCTCAGCGAGCAGTGCAGTGTATGCACACCAACGCTTGAGGCCGGTTTCACGCTGTAAACTACCGTTAGCGACGCGGTGCGTTGCTTCCGCCTCTTCTCTCTGCCAGAAACAGGCCTTCAGGGAACACTGCGTTAATACTCGGTTCTCCCTGTCTGGTAACCAGGCAAGCAGGAAATGACACGCACTTGCGCTTTCAGGGTATGCCGAAGTGCACAGAAGCATATTGTAAAAATACGCTTCCGCACATGCGTGCCGCAACGTTGGTAATTTAAAAAAAAATCTCTGCGTACCCATAGAGTAACATGACTAACGGGCTGACGCAGATTGTCGCAGAAGCTGCGCGGTAACGTAGTTCTGGATCTGCGTCGGGGATGTGGCGAAAACCTCACTTCTGCTGCATCGCGCCGTAATGTGGCAGTATGAGAGTCTTCATAGACTTTCATTTGTCGGCGGTGGGGTGCGGTAAAAATACCGCACCACCCCAGTGTGAAAGGGCCCTAAAAGTCCTAACCCTATAGACAGTAGGAACTGCTGCAGGGCAAAGCTGCCTGCAGGTAATAGTAGTAGAGGAGAGCAGGCAGGGACCCTGCAGAGGAGACCAGACCAGGGATTGTCAGCCGCCTAGTGTCACATGGGAGGCAGCTATAGTGACAGGCAACTAGCAATGTGACTAATATGTGATAGCAGACCACACCCTTCCACAGCCAAAGAGATGACAACTACGTGGCTAGACTAGACTTTCAGGATGACATATTCCAACTGGTATAACAGTTTAGAGGAATATGGTTCAGTGAAAATAGGACAATCCTTCAATAAATATTACCATAAATTGAAGAATACTAAACTACAACTTACTTACAGTATGTCTCGCCACACTGGATTAGGGATGATCAGAAAGAGCAAATTCCGTTCCGCCGGAATTCCGCCAGCGCTAAATTCCGCCGCCATTACATTTCCGCTGATTTTTGAGGATTTCCGCATTCCGGCGGAAAAATTAAAGTAATCGCAAATGAAACCTTGTTTATGCTAAATGGTAGCCCATGGGACCTAGTGGCTGTTCCCCTGGTTATTTATTTATTTAAATTATTTTTATTTAATTTATTTTATTTGCAGCAGGAGGTTTTGCTTAAGCCATGGGACCTAGCAGTGGTCCCATGGTGGTCATTTTGGCGCCGCAGGAGGTTTTGCTTAAGCCATGGAACCTAGCGGTGGTTTTGCCACCGCAGGAGGTATCCCGTAAGCTATGGGACCTGGCGGTGGTCCCATGGTGGTGATTTTTGCGCCGCAGGAGGTGTCGCATAAGCTATGGGACCTATACAAAATGGTTGGGATAGGTGAGATAGCTGGTTGCTAACATAGGATTGATTGTTTTTTGTTAACCTTGTAATTGGTGCTGAAATAATTCTGATTTTCATGCAAAAATCTGTTTAGATGGTTTTTGTAAGCCTCTGATTGGTGCAGAAATTCTTATTTTCATGAAGAAATCCCGTTGTTTTCACTTTAAACTTCTTCTAGGGGCCTCCTTGTGATTGGCTTACAAAATTCCGCATTCCACCGGAATTCCGCATCGTTCTGCAAAATTTCCATTATAGCGTTAAGGAAATTCCTTTCCGATGCGACGAAACGGAATCACCAAATTCCGTCCGGAATCGTGGAAAACAGAATTCTGCGGAACGCGGTGAGCATCACTGCAATGCTATAGGTCTGTTATTTTCTTGGTGTCATAATACAGAGGATGCAAATGTACCAGTGGTGGTCCCACGGCGGTCATTTTGGCGCCACAGGAGGTGTTGCTTAAGCCATGGGACATAGCGGTGGTCCCATGGCGGTCATTTTAGCCCCGCAGGAGGTGTCGCTTAAGCCATGGGACCTAGCTGTGGTCCCATCGTGGTCGTTTTGGCACCGCAGGAAGTGTCGCTTACGCCATGGGACCTAGCGGTGGTCCCATGGCGGTCATTTTAGCGCCGCAGGAGGTGTCGCTTAAGCCATGGAACCTAGCGGTGGTTTTGGCACCGCAGGAAGTGTCGCTTACGCCATGGGACCTAGCGGTGGTCCCATGGCGGTCATTTTAGCGCCGCAGGAGGTGTCGCTTAAGCCATGGAACCTAGCGGTGGTTTTGGCACCGCAGGAGGTGTCGCGTAAGCTATGGGACCTGGCGGTGGTCCCATGGCGGTGGTTTTTGCGCCGCAGGAGGTGTTGCGTAAGCTTTGGGACCTGGTGGTGGTCCCATGGCGGTGGTTTTGACATCGCAGAAGGTGTCACGTAAGTTTTGGGACCTGGTGGTGATTCTATGGCGGTGTTTTTTTCGCCGCAGGAGGTGTCGCGTAAGCTATGGGACCTATACAAAATGGTTGGGATAGGTGAGATAGCTTTGGAGCTGGTTGCTAACATAGTATTGATTGTTTTTTGTTAACACTGTAATTGATGCTGAAATAATTCTGATTTTAATGCAGAAATCCATTTGAGTGGTTTTTGTAAGCCTCTAATTGGTGCAGAAATTCCTATTTTCATGAAGAAATCCTGTTTTCACTTTAATCTTCTTCTAGGGGCTTCCTTGTGATTGATTAACAAAATTCCGCATTCCGCCGGAATTACGCATTGTTCCGCGGAATTTCCGCTATAGCGCTAAGGAAATTCCGTTCCGATGCGATGAAACGGAATCACCAAATTCCGGCCGGAATCGCGGATAACGGAATTCCGCGGAGCGCGGTGAGCATCCATACACTAGATAGCTAGATTCACTGCAATGCTATAGGTCTGTTATTTTCTTGGTGTCATAATACAGAGGATGCAAATGTACCAGTGGCCAGGGTCCCTGGGTCAGAGGGTCACACTTCTTCAGCTGCTGCTTAAGCAATGTATAACCTCTACACTGTATGTGATTAAAATAGTGGCAATCATCACATGTATGTACAGCATCAGGGGGCCGAGTGTAAAATTTCTACTGAAGATTATGTGGCTTAGTAGCGAAGCCATTGATTAGCAAATGGGATTTCAGCTTGCTAACCTAGTTTTTTTTTTTTCATTTAAACACAATCATTCCACAGACTACTAGATGGTAGTGTTAAAACCTGAGGTTAAAGTGACACTGAAATGTAAAAAAACCCTCATGATATAATGAATTGGTTGTGTAGTACGGATAATTAATAGAATATTAGTAGTGTCATACTTTATTTTCAGGTATATAGCTTTTTTATAACATTGCATCATTCTCTAATAATTGCAGATTCCACAATACACTCAGCATTTTAAATGATTTCACAGAGCAGGCTACTGACCCTTTGAACTTTACTCTGCAGAAAAACCATAAACAAAGAACAAACAATGAGATAAGTGCTTCAAAACACAGTGCTGTCCATGACTTTATAAAGTCGGAGAGTTCACAGAAGCTCTTTTGCATAGATAACAGCTGAAGTTTCTTAACTCTTCCTGTACTGGAAACAATATGAGACTCATATCTGTGCTAATCATGGTTTATTTCTTAGCAGTACTACACATACAAATCATTATATCATAAGTTTATTTTCACTTCAGATTCCCTTTAATCAATCGATTAGCCCAGGTACTGATAATTAGCTGAAATGAGACCTGTAAAGTTATCCATGGCAGCAAAGTCATTATAAGTAGTCTATACTCGAGACAGAATAGAATACTGTTGCCATGGTTGCAAATAAAGTACAGTTTATTCGGGGAGGTCCGGTAGATGAATTTCAGAGCACAAAAAAGATCACCAAGAGTGCCAATAGTGTAGCATTTTTGGGAAATGTAAAGAAATAATTAAATTTAATTCACAAATGTGAGCAGCTTTGGGCAAACACAATTTCATGCATGTGGAGAAAGACGATCTCCACTCAGTTACGATGACTCGGTTGGGTCAACGTGGGTCGCGCTCCAGAAAAAACAAAGGACCACTGAATGATTACCAGCCTAGCACCAATGAAGTGCTAATACAGAAGTTGAAGTAGGACTTCTAGCAGGTGCCTCTTGTGCGTACGTATATGTACGCTGCTGGTGAGTTGGGCGTAGGGTGAGCCGAATAATGGCTCACCCTGCTGCTGCATTAAATACTATTCCCCCTCCGAGTCGTAGCAAGGGAAAAGGGATTCAGGATCCGCAATTAAGGATTACCTGTGTGCAGGTAAGCATAACTACTATAGTGGCACACAACTTGGGCACTAAGCCTAAACTACCTGCTTCGACCTCTGGTCTAGGGCCCCAGGGGGTCGCAACCTCTGCAACCTCTGTTGCCACCCCCATGTAAGAATCCTAATTCATCTTGTAGCCACCATCCTAATTCATCTTGTAGAATACAACACTTATTTATGGTTGTTCTATGTAATTATAGCAACACAACGTTTTTCTTAGTTCTTTTCTAAAATTCATTATTTCCAAATCTTGTCATGTGCTGGTTTTGTCTTTTTATGTATTTTACACCAAATTTCCACTCCATCAATATACATTATGTGATCATTCATTCTAAATAAACTCACGCCTTTACTTGTGAAAGGTGGAAAAATGCCATTGCTTGAACTGTCACATGCTCATTACAAGTTCCATATATTCTGGCCCATATAATTCTCAAAAATTGTGTGACGTACATAGATGTTCTTCATACATTCAAGCTATGACACATAAGTTTCCATGCTACTCTTTTTTTGGAGTCAGTAATATATCATTTGTATTTTATGAAATTTGAATTATGTTTTTAATTTCACAACTACTGATGTTCATGTCAAGGAGAACTCATGTAGAAGGATGTGATTTGTTTTTATCAGCTGATAGTTTTGTAAAGCTCTGATTTGCTGTCATCTCATCTTGCTTAGCATATGATCATGACTAGCAAATCACAGACTTACATATCTATCACGTGACCAAACTGACCACATGCTTCTCCATGAGTTTTCCTAGACATGACCATCACTATATGTTCTATATGTATCACAATAGTCATGTACTATACAGAAAGGTATATAAAAACAACTGAGAAGGAAAACCTGAAAATATAATCATATTTCAAATAATTCTGTCTAGTAGCAGTAAAATCTTTCGTAATCTTAAGGTTAAGCTTACTGGCATAGGCCAAGTTTGAAAGTCAGAGTAATCTGGTTGTGACATATTATCACATGGCAAATTGAAGCTGTCACAGCGTCTGACAAAGGGCACAGAGGTTGTGCTGACTTCATCAAAAATGTTAGGCACCAAGCTGTCCTCATAAAACATCAATCAGTTATGGGAACGGAAATGTTTCACTGCTGTAAAAGAACATTTGACATTCCGTTTAGCTTCGTTTCAACCTGTTCCAGCCTAGCAGTGACAGGCCCAGAGAAAGTTTCCCTGGACATGCCTGTCCTTGACACTCTCCTGCTCACAACAACATTATTATTTTGGAGTGTTTGTGTGAGTGTGTTAAAATGCAACCCTTTCTTCTGGAGAAAACATGAGCCAGTCCATAAACAGGTGCATAGAAGCAGCTACATTTAACTAGATCCTCTGTCATTGACTGACATCAGTGCAAACCTTCAATGGTTTTTATAAAAGGTGTAGTGGTGGTAAGGTGGCTACCGCTCGTTCCTCTAGAAGTGCTAAAATCTCCAGCCAGGGCACTATTAGCATGCAGTTTATATGCTTGTAAATTTCCTAAAAACGGTGCCCTCCCAAAATAGGTTCTAGAATGTGGTTGGGACTTTTAATTGTGTGAGCCACCCTGAGGGACAGTCAGTGACACCAGCTGTTCAGTCCAATCTCGAAAGTGCTGCAAAAAATGTGTCAGCACTATATAAATTCATGATAATAATAGGGTACTGATGAAACTTACTGAATGAACATGAAGGATTTTGGGTAAATGTTTAGATTTTGCAAAACATGGACATGAGATTGTTTTGGATAAAAGGAAGATCGAAACAGTCTCTTCTCTCAGCCATTGCCTGTTTTTGTTTTTAACAAAAAAAATTTTATTACATCTGAACAGATCATACTTTATATGTTTGCATAGCTAATAGAATAGAAGCATCCACACAGTAGTATAGACAATTATAACATTACATAGGATAAGTGATAGGTCATAGCATAAGACGAGTGACAGGAACACCAGGGAAAGTGCAAGGAAAATTAATATTTCAGCCAGTTTGGAGTCTTTTTCCCCACCAGATGGTGGAAGATGTCAGCACTGTATAAATACTAAATATTAATTCTTAATAAGCTAACTTAAAAAGTAGTGGCTGTATAGTGTACTGGTTAAAGGAGTACTGTGGGGGGGAGGGGTTAGGGGGAAAGAGTTAAACTTACCTGGGGCTTCTAAAGGTCTCCTACAGACATCCTGTAGCCAAGCAGCCACTCGCCGATGCTCTGGTACTCGACCCCGGTTCACTTCTGGAATTTGTTACTTTAAAGTCGCAAAAACATTGCACCTGCGTGGCCGCGTCCTCGCTCCCGCTGACGTCACTGGGAGCATACTGCGCATGTACAGTACGGTCTGTGTCTGCACAGTACACTCCCAGTGACATTAGCGGGAGCGAGGATGTGGCCCCGCAGGTGCAGTAGTTTTGTGATTTTAAAGTTGCAAATTCTGGAAGTGAACTATCGGCAGGGACCGGAGCATCGGCAAGTGGCTGCGTGGGCACAGGATGTCTGTGGGGGATTGTTAGAAGCCTCAGGTAACTTCAACTCGTTTTCCCCCAACCCCTTACAGTACTCCTCTAAGGGCTTTGCCTTTGACATGGGAGACCAGTTCGAATACTGGCTAGGGTCAGTAAGAAGTCCTTGGGCAACACTGCAGGGTGGCTCCTTGAGTGCGCCCTTAGTGGCTGCAGTTCTTGAGTGCTTTGAGTCCAACAGGAGAAAAGTGCTATACAAATGTTAGGATTATTATTAAAAAAAAATGTTTTCCCCATATTTTGCATGGAAGATCTTTCCTTACATAGTGAAGTATTTGATATTTTTCAAAATGCAATTATACCGATATTGTTTAATTAAATTGTTTTAATCTTAATTTAATCTTATATTAGATCTTACAGGTATATTATTTTATATGTTCTTATAGGCAGGCAGGTAGGTACTAGTGTTGGACTTTATATTATAAATAGAAGTCCACTATACTTTGCTATCTTTCTTTGGGTGGTATTTTTTGCTAAGAATTATTTTATTTTATATGCATTTTAAAGGTAATAATCATAGTTTTAAAATAAAATGTGCTATGATAGATAAAAACCAAACATTTTATTTGTCCATTTGTCTCTGTTATTACATCTAAATTGTGCCCCTAGAGCAGTGTATGGTGATTATATTTTATGTGGAAATAAAAGTGTATTTCTTTTTATACTATATCAATAATTAAAAGCCTTTATTTACAAAAAATAACAGTAATATACCCTCAAGACATACTGTACATATTAAAAAGCTCCTAAGATAACTATGTTTTTATTTTTTTTAGAAGTGTTTTATTTTGGTAATTATGGGATAGGTGTTAAAGGGCTTAGAAATGAATAACAATGTATTTATTTTTATATATAAGTATATGTGGGTGCATTTTTACTTTTTGGCCACGAGATGTTGCCACACTTAATTCCTGAATACTGTAAACAGTACGCAGAAAGTGTTATGTTTACTTTCACTTTGTGATGGAAAGCTGGCATCTCGCTGATTGTTCATTGATCCCAGGCAGTGTGATCGGCTTTTGGGAACAGCCATTCCCATTAACCAATTATGGGATAGCGGGATGGCGATGAAAACAAATGGCAGTGG
Source organism: Hyperolius riggenbachi (assembly GCF_040937935.1). Lineage (NCBI taxonomy): Eukaryota > Metazoa > Chordata > Amphibia > Anura > Hyperoliidae > Hyperolius > Hyperolius riggenbachi. Next base: position 83,743,406 of record NC_090656.1, read on the forward strand.
TAATCGGTAACGGCCAGATAAATAAAGGTGTATGCATATCTACGCCCCTGGTGTTAAGTGAAGTTTTCAGGGGTGTAAATATGTGTACCAGCGGTGGGGAAGGTGTTTTTAAAGTATATTTTAACAGTAGTCACATGACTAAAAGTTCTGTCCAGAAGTTTTGCAAGAAGTTAAAATAAGTCACATGACTAAGGCTCCTTTCACACTACAGCTGTTGCATTCTGTTTGAACAGACAAAACAAAACAATTGCATCCCAATGCAATGCGTGGCAACTATATTTCAATTGGACTTTCACATCGGCGCATAAGCGGTGCGGCGGTTTCCATGAGAATAGCGTGCAGCATTCTGTGTGTTTGCTGGAAAACACGCATTTTTATAGTGGCAGTGAAGCATACTTTTACGGACTGTATGCCACACTGTATGTGTTGCATTGCACTTCTAATGTGTGATGTGACTTTGTATTGCAACACAATGTATATAGTGTGAAAGTAGCCCAAGTTTTGCCCTGAAGTTTTTCAAGGGGTCAGGACATGGAGGAGTTAAACCAATGACTTAAGCAGCACTGTGTCACAGTGGATAGAACTCTTGCCTTGCATCGCTGGGTCCCTGGTTTGAATCTTATCCAGGGAACTATCTGCAAGGAGTTAGGATGTTCTCTCCAGCTATGTGTGGGTTTTCTCTGGGCACAATGGTTTCCTCCCACATCCCAAAAATATACAGATAAATTAATTGGATTCACCCTTAATTGGCCCTCGACTACAATAGACATATGACTATGGAAGGGATTAGATTGTGAGCTCCACTGAGGGACAGTTAGTGACATTGCTTTATATATACTCTGTGAAGTGCTGTGGAAGATGCTATACAAATACTAAATATTAATAATGACTTGAAAAGGTAAATATCATTCTGCAGCATACAGAGAGCCTGCTGTATTATAACTGTACTATACTTATGTAAAGGAAGGCACACCTTCATTTCATCCATGGGTCATGTCACTGATATACTGTAGTATTTTAGTAGGAAAACATATAGCTTAGCTTATCTGGTGAATCTAGAGAATGCAAAAACAAGTCAATATTTGTGGCTGAATCTGTCCACGATCTATTTACCTTAACAAACTCAAAAGATAAATTTTCAGACATTTTATTGATTTTTTATTGATTAAGGCTGCTTACACACCAAGACGTTACAGGCGCGCGTTAGTGCGCCTGTAACGCTCCCCCAACGCACAGCAATGTAACACAAGTGGGCTGTTCACACAGCCCACATTGCGTTACATGTAACGCTGCACGTTCTCCGCAAAGTGCAGCATGCTACGGCATTGGAGCGGCTATAGCCGCGTTAGACTGTTTGCACATGCGCAGTGGGGGGCGGAGCGGAGGCGGGGAGAGCCAGCTACAGTAGCCGCGCACATGGCTACTTAATATTCACTGCACTGGCGGGCGCTGATTGGCCGGCGGGACCACGTGATGCGGAGTGTCTCGCTCCGCATCACGTGGACCCGCTGGCCAATCAGCGCCACTCTGGGAGACATTATAGGAATCGAGCCGCCTAACGCGGCTCACTCTACCGTCGGCTCTTGCAGCACCATACGTTGTGTTAGGTGCACGTTATGCGACCTTAACGTAGCACCTAACGCAACGTCTTGGTGTGCAAGTAGCCTGAAAGGGAGATAAGAGATGTCAATACATTTTTCATAGCTTAATCAGATTTGCTACTGCACCAATGGTCTTGATATGATGTGCAGGGATCCACTCTGGAGTAATGAGTGCTTGCAACAATTTCTCAAGATCCGCACAGTGTGGGTTCATGATGATTTGAGAAAAGGACTTTGATGGTCCAAAACGCCTGTGTGTCATCTGCCATTGACCCATGCTGTTTTTATCATGTTTTAGATGATTTGACTTATTATTAAAGATGGACTTTTGATGGTGCGGATCTTGAGAAATTAATACATTTTCCATAAGCAGCTGAGAGGGGAGGGTCAGCTGTCAGGTGATCAACTACTGCATAATTCTGTGCTGCATTGTGGTGTCAGCAATTAAAACATCTATCAGATTTCTGCTGGAATCTGATTGAGATCAAATGTGCAAAGTCAGTGGTATGTTGTTCAAAACTACCTTCTCAATTTGCGGTTTTGTTATTGCCCTGCCTTTGGCTAGCTTAAGTTCCAAAACTAGCCAATAATGGTTCAGTCTAGCAAACACGTGATCATTCCTGGACTGGGAATCAAATGGGTACAAGTGACTTATGAGGGTCAATCCACAATTAGCGTTGCACTCTACAATCCAGTACTGTACTATGCAGTTACTTTTAACCTTTTCATCAATAAACTGCCTGAAATCAATGGGAAATTTATCAATCTGATATGTTGGAGTCAACAGATCACAGGTAGGTTTGATCTTTAGTCTGTCAGGAATTTGGACCTGTATGTGAGGCTACCTTAAAGAGGAACTCCAGTGAACATTTTACTGTTGGCAGGTGATGTAGCTGCTGCATGGTTTTTGGCATTTTCCACAATGCAACAAGGTTCACAGACAGGAAACTGCCAAAAGTTCGAACTTTTCTTGTGGGAGGGGTTTCTTGTGGGAGGGGTTTCACCACAATATCAGTCATACAGCGCCCCCTGATGGTTTGTGAAAAGGAATAGATTTCTCATGTAAAAGGGGGTATCAGCTACTGATTGTGATAAAATTCAATTTTTGGTCGGAGGTTCTCTTTAAGAGGGTGGAATTACTTAGTGGGTGAAGAATCGTACACCTGTAACAGGTTCAGGTTCACAGGTTCCCTTTCTCAGCTATCATAAAAGGGTAAAGGTGGCCATTAACGGTACAATGTTTCACTAAATGCGATATTTCGATGCGATTTGAACTATCGTTACTAATCGGAAGGCAATTACTCATTGTTCACATTTACTAAACAATTATTTTTTCAAATTCGATCATAACATTTCAGATCGATTTTATCCTATTTAGCAATCAACCAAAGAACCGTTCCTTATCGATTGCCTTCATAAGCAGCTTTCGTGTACCATCAATGGGCACCTTTAGTATTACTGTTGAATAGATCATGTGACCCAATTTTCTGATCATTAATAAAGTGCTTCTATAACACTCTGAAATATACAAAAAAGCATCCACCTCTAGACTGGAGAGACAGTCCTCAGACTATGTTATTCAGTGCTTTTGTGAAATTCAGTTTTTTAACTACCGGTATTTAGCTGGAGTTTGATGAATTTCTGTTCAGCTGACAGGAAATAGCAAAACAGCAGACTGCTGTGAGAGGAAACTTGCTATGTCTGCTGTCTATCCGAGGTGAGTCACTGGAAGTACTGAACAGCCAGGAACTTTACCACAGAGGGAATCACTTGACTTGTTAGTCATTTTCAGGACTGACATGATGGTTACACTCAATTTTCCATTCACAGTCAGCTGACTGACTTTGTATTGGGTCCCTGTGATTCTATATGGCAACCAGGCTAAGCACAATACTGTATCGCTGCCTCACCAGTACCAGAAGTTGTCACAAATGGGGAAAACTTGACTACCAAGTCTCTCTCCACCTGACAGCAACCCAGCCTCTGTATTGGTGCAAAGGCCTGGTGATTACATCTTCACTAGTGGGGGAGGGAGTGTGGCTGGCAACAGGAGGGCATGGCAGGAGGGCAGAGGTGTGACATTGAGGACTGGAAGGGAGCATGACTAGGCTTTTTAAACCAGATAATTTAGCCAAACACTGACACTCACTGGGGCTCAGTAGAGCCACATTAGTTGCAGCAGCGTACATTGCCGAGGTGGCAGTATAGTATAGTATACATGTTTTTCATATGTAGGGACAATCATTATTTTGATGAAGAAAGTAGCATTGTATTTTGTAAAGGTTCTTATATGTGCAGAAGGTCTGTTTCTGAAGGCTTTTTGGCTTGTTCAAAATTGTTTGGAGAGCTCCAGGCCTTTCTTATATTTCTAAGGCCCCATGTAAATGCTACATGAAACTCGGCCAAGGCGGACGATAAAAAATCCTCTGCCAAGAATCCTTTGTGTGTGCAGCAGCCCCGACACCCTCATCCCGGCCACTAGACTAGTGATCCACATGGCTGATCTCTTTGGCTTAGCAGTGGCTAAAAGCATTGTTCTCTCCACTTACCCCTCCTGCCCCATGATGTTACTCTAGTGGCGCTCCATCACCCCTCCTCCCGCATAGCAGCAGAACAGGTTGCTAGCCTCTTCTGTACAGCTTGGCCCAGCCATGTCACCCGCCAGGTCCCAATCACAGACAGGCGGCGTGTGTATATGCGGTTTAAAGAGACTCCGTAACAAAAATTGCATCCTGTTTTTTATCATCCTACAAGTTCCAAAAGCTATTCTAATGTGTTCTGGCTTACTGCAGCACTTTGTACTATCACAGTCTCTGTAATAAATCAACTTATCTCTCTCTTGTCAGACTTGTCAGCCTGTGTCTGGAAGGCTGCCAAGTTCTTCAGTGTTGTGGTTCTGCTATGAACTCCCCCTTCCAGGCCCCTCTATGCACACTGCCTGTGTGCTATTTAGATTAGGGCAGCTTCTCTCTTCTCTCTTATCTTTTACAAGCTGGATAAATCGTCCTCTGAGCTGGCTGGGCTTAAACATACTGAGGAATTAGACAAGGGCAAAGCTGTTTGCAAGGAAGAAAAGAGCAGCCTGAAACTTCAATGCAGGAGAACAGGGGGAAAGAAACAAACAACGATCTCTTGAGATTCAAAAGGAAGGGTGTATACAGCCTGCTTGTGTATGGATGTATTTTCTATGTGTGGACATACTGTACATCAACCTACTTCCTGTTTTGGTGGCCATTTTGTTTGTTTATAAACAAACTTTTTTAAACTGTTTTTAACCACTTTTAATGCGGCGAGGAGCGGCGAAATTGTGACAGAGGGTAATAGGAGATGTCCCCTAACGCACTGGTATGTTTACTTTTGTGTGATTTTAACAATACAGATTCTCTTTAAGTCAGAAGACAGTTTTCATGGATCTCTTCACTTCACTGTTTCACTGATCTGGATGAAGATGTGTTAAAAGATCAACCTGAGTCTGTCTGGCAGCTGACTGAGGTTTAACCCAACACAGTTCAGTCTGTCTCTGCAATGAATGTGATTGTATTTTCTCCCGCATCCACATCCATGCAGTGCCATAGGCCTCAACCTTCCTAATTATAATGCTAAGGGTGCCCATTAATGGTGCGATGTTAGCAAACAATTGACTTTCTGATATGATAATTGCAATTGGAAGGAAATGATCAGAAATCATAAATTAGGTCCATAAATGGCATAGAAAATATAACCACCCAATCTGATCATTTCAGATAGAATCGATCTGCAAAACGGATTGATAATCCGATCATTAAAACCATTGTTTTTTGTCGATTGGCAACATCAACAACTTTCAATCCGATTTTAATTACTGGATTGGAAGGTCAATAAATTGCTACATTTGGATCATTAATGGACACTTTTCTTTTTAACAATAAAAAATGGCCAGCCTAAGGCTTCCTTCACACAAAGGCGTTGCGTTAGGTGCTACGTTAAGGTCGCATAACGTGCACCTAACGCAACGCATGGTGGTGGTGGCAGAGGGCGTTAGCAAAGAGCCGCGTTAAGCGGCTCTTTGATGTGTCCGTGATGCGTACTATAGTACGCATGTGCTGGTGGAGACCACGTGAGCGGAACACTCAACATCACGTGGTCCCGCCAGTGACGTCAGCACAGTGCAGTGAATATTAATTAGCCATGTGGCTAATCACTGCACATGTGCAAGCAGGCTAACGCTGCAAAGCCGCTCTAACGCTATAGCATGCTGCACTTTAGATTGACGTGCAGTGTTACAATGTAACACAACGTGGGCACTGTGAACAGCCCATTGCAGTTACATTGCTGTGCGTTGGGGAGCGTTACAGGCTTCACTATTGTGTGCCTGTAACATCCCACTGTGAAAGCAGCCTTAAAGTACAACATTATAGCAGACCTCTACATAAAGGTGGCCATACATGGTACAATTTTTTTTTTTTATTAGATAATTTAGTTTGATTATTCCGTAGATCAAATATAAAGATTTTTCCAGCATGTCCGATCTGATTTTTCTTGAAAAAATGGGATAGTCGTTCAAATTTCTTGATCGAAAAAAAAAACATTTTAAACTTTCATTTGATTTGATCATTTAGATCAAATAAATGGGATAATTGAACATTTTTATTGTACCATGTATGGCCACCATAATGCAGACTTCAGATAGATGCAACATTTCCTGCATTTTGCAGTAGTAGCTATGCTTAATCTTTCTTCCTCATAACTGATTTCAGCTGTGATTTTGTCTGCATGGAATATGCCATCTTGCTGGCTTTGTCAAAACTATGCTCAGAACAGTTTTGTACAGCAGGAGACATTGGCAGCGCTTCCAAACAGAGGCTGCACCCGAATTGACTACCTGCAATAGATGTGCAGAGCTCCACAATTGTGGACTAAAATACACAACATGCATTCAAAACAGTTACAGCAAAGGAGGACGTTAGCTTCAGTATAAATAATATGTGTACAAATTATTCCCTACTAGACTTCCCCGCGGCGGTGACGGGTCCTCTCGAGGAAGACCTACCGCTAGTCTAACGATAAAAACACGATTTTTTTCCTAGTGCTGCTAGTCATAAAATGGTATACACATTTCTCTCAAACAGACATCAAACAAATGACAGCGCTCATAGGCTGCAACTGAATTGTAGACCAACAGAGGCATGCAGAGCCCCACAGGGCTAAATACATGCCTTGAATGCAAATCAGATGCAAATCATGTGGGGAAGTCTAGTAGGGAATAATTTGTGCACATATTATTTATACTGAAGCTAACGTCCTCCTTTACTGTACCTGTTTTGAATGCATGTTGTGTATTTTAGTACACAATTGTCGAGCTCTGCACATCTATTGCAGGTAGTCAATTCGGGTGCAGCCTCTGTTTGGAAGCGCTGCCAATGTCTCCTGCTGTACAAAACTCATGTAAGTATACTTATGGCTAGCTGCATCCATGTGCATCAATTTGCATTCAAATTATAGATTAGGACTAGTACATGATTTGCATCTGATTTGCATTCAAGACATGTATTTAGCCCTGTGGGGCTCTGCATGCCTCTGTTGGTCTACAATTCAATTGCAGTCTATGAGCGCTGTCATTTGTTTTATGTCTCTATGCTCAGAACAGAGATAATTCATAATATCTTTGGCATGCTCTGTAGTCATTAGCTATGCCACAATCCCTGCTATTATTTTGCCTGTCCAGTATGGAGCACACAAACAAAAATGTGTACCACTGGCATTTTTTCATAACATCTAATTTTTTTTTTTTAACAATAATGCAACAAATCATTACAAACAGTTATCAGTGTGGAGCCAATGAAAGAGAGGAGGGGGGGGGGGGGGGATAAGGATAAGGTAAAGACCCCACTGACATTTTTTTAAAGCAGACCTGAACTTAGAAATTCCTCTCTGCTCTAAAAGATATGCAACAGCATAATACCCATTAAAGATAAACATTTCTTTGTTACAGCTGATACGAATCCTGCAATAAATCTGCAGTGTGTCTACTTCCTGCTTTCACAGAATCAGACATATTGTTAACATCTTGTGTTTACAAATTAGCTGCTCCACCATGGCAGAGGTGATTCCTGAGCTGACACAGCTGAGAGATCAAATTACAGTGGTGATTAGTCACAGATGAGGGGGAATTAGACAGGCTAAGGTCTCTAAAACACACTGGGTGCATCTCTCTGTTTTCCTTCTGTCCTGTGCAAGAGTTCAGGTCCACTTTAAGATCAGTTAACCCTTTAGAAGTACGGGTGTTTATCTGAAATAACACTAAGGTACTAATATTTTGTCCAAGCTACTGTAGCTCTATTATTTGCTGCACCTCATAGATCTGTTGAATGAACATAGTCATTAACATATGCCCTTTACTGATGCACAACAGAGTGACTACTGTCATAGCCATACATACAAAACCTATCAGACCTGAGAGTACAAGGTCCAGCTCACAGAAATAACATCTAAAGGTTTCCTTTGTCTACAAAGTAACAAATCTGAGCAGAAATAGTATTTACATTCTAAATACTGGAAGATAACATGATGCAGCTTACAGTAGCATTGAACAGAGATTGAAGTTCAGACACGTACTGGGGCACTGGCACTGTTGGAGGTAATGCCTGGTGTTGCTTTTTAAATTTAGATTAAGTCAAAATGTTCATGTAGATTGGTCATTCCATTCGATCAGAACTTAAGAACTGGAATGTTTGTGATAGAAATTTGGCAGGCTTGTCGATATCTCATAATGTCCTTGGTACAATCTACAGTTATATGTTTAAATCAAGATGCTAAAGGGAATCCGAGGTGAACCTTGGTTAAAAAAAAATATATACATACCAACCAAAGAAGGGGGGAAGCCTCTGGATACTGTAGTTACTTTCTATGCCCTCCTTACCATTGACACCACTCTCTGGTACCCTAGAATAAAGGGTAGAACTACCTCTAGCCATGCCATTCCTTGTGGCTGCATACAGCTTCACTGATATCTGTAGTACAGGGCAGCGTATGTACTGGACAGCTGGTCTAAGAACTTATATTAAATAAATTAAATAAGCTTTGTGCAGCCTAAGGGCCCGTTTCCACTAGCTGGATGCATTCTACATCTGGCTTTTCGTACCGCAGACCAGGCCCGGCCCTAGACTATTTGCCGCCTGAGACAATCTTTAAAGAAATCGCCGCCGCCCCCTCCCGGGTGTAAGGGGCCGTCGAGCTGGAGGGAATAGCGGGCAGGAAGGGGGTATTGGGCCTAGCGGCGGGGAGGGGGTCGGACCCCCCCCTCCCTCGCCTGGGTCCCCCGTCCTCCGCTCCCCTCCAGCTGTAAAAAGCTACGTTGCTGCAGCTATTGTAAGAGGCACAGGCGGGGATCACTCACCTCTTCCTCGTTCCAGCGTGCGCTCCACTGACATCACTTCCTGCTACGCCGCCCACTGTATTGTGAGTGGACGGCGTAGCAGGAAGTGACGTCAGTGGAGCGCACGCTGGAACGAGGAAGAGGTGAGTGATTCCCGCCCGTGCCTCTTACAATAGCTGCAGCAACGTAACTTTTTAAAGTTGGAAGGGAGAGGAGGACGGGGGACCCAGGCGAGGGAGGGGGGATCCGACCCACCTCCCCGCCGCTAGGCCCAATACCCCCTTCCTGCCCGCTATCCCCTCCAGCTCTGGCGCCCCCCCCAGAAGTGCCGCCTGAGGCAAAAGTTTCACCCCGCCTCATGGGCGGGCCAGACCTGCCGCAGACAGCCGCAGGTGTGTTCCGGTTGTCTTCTGGATCCGGCTGTCACTGGCTGCTAAGGGAAATCGGATGCATGCAATTCATATTTGGCCCCGCAGCACATTGTATCGCTCTGTAATGGCTCACTCACATTCAGTGGAAACTACTCCATTGATATGCATTGATTGCAGAGCCATTGCGGAAAATCGGGAATTCGCATTTAGCGGAAACGGGCCCTTATAGTTATTACTATAGTTATTATTAGTGATTAGACAGTCCAATGTGGTTTCTGTACCTGATCCTGTAAACATATAGGAAAATAATATATGTTGTGTGCGTGCGTGTGTATTATGTATGTGTATTTACGGAGTACTATATTTTTATTGATTGCCTCTGAAGAAGAGACTGTCAGGGTTGCGAAACACCAGGCTGCGCAAGGAAAACAATACTATGATACAATTGCTTTTATGTATTTGGCCTAAAAGCTTTAGCTCATTGGATATTCAAGTTCCACTTTTATACGAATATTGATTGTGCGGAATTGAAACCCTCAGTGATTGGAACATATGCTTGTTGGGAATAGCCCTCCGGAAGATCCGACTGCACTCCTGTCCAGGCAAGAGCACAGGTGCAGCACGACCACGCCTGCGCTGTAGTACGAGTGGCTCCGGCTTACTGTGCAGGTGTGGCTGTACTCACACAGCACGACCGCACTCATGCCTGAGGAACATTGCATCCCTGATCTTCATATCGACTCCCCTTGTCGGTTTTCTTGGGCTGTGGGGGGTGCTCGGCAACAGGGAACCAGAGGGCAGCATGGGGAGCCTCTATAGAATCCAGAGGCTTCCTGTCTTTTTTAACCCAAGTTAACCAGGTACACTTTCAGCGGCAGTCTTATTTGACACACAAGTAAACATTTAACATTACTAAGCTGTCAGATAGCATAATCGGATCTGTTCCTGGAATTCAGCTTTAATATTATTCTAATGATGAGCAAATAATAATAATCATTTCTTGACATTAATATTTTCATTCACCCAGGAGGAGAAAAAAAATGGGCCAATCAATGCTAGCAGCTGCTGATAAACCAGTTGTCAGATGGTTAATTAACCAGTAGCTAGAGGCTTTTATTGGCTAACTTAATTTTCTCCTTGAGCCAGAGGAGGTTGGCCTTTTAGGAGATCTTGTTTTATTTTGCTTATTGGTAGAGTTAAAGGAACACTATTAATTAACATGGTTTTTTTTTCAACTGAGATAGGAATAGTTTGGGAAGTGCTCTTAAGTACTAGTAAATACATTTTAATGCTTATCTCTTTCTTTACTGTTATCAAATTACTTTCACTCTTCATTGACTTCAAATCTGACAGACTACTTAATCATGAAGGGAGGGGGAATCCCTCACACTACATCTGTAAACCCTGTGTGTAAGAAAGCTCTCGCTGGCAGCTGTCTGTGTCTCTGACTGAGGGCCCGTTTCCACTAGAGCGAATCCGCATGCGTTGTCTGCATGCGGATTCGCATAACCAATACAAGTGGATGAGACTGTTTCCACTTGTCAGTTTTTTGGTGCGTTTTTCTGTGCAGGATTTTTCTGCACGGTAGGGCCTGCAGAATTCGCCTGCGTGAGTAATGCAGGCGATTCGCAGGCTATGTATTTAATAGGGAAAACGCACATGCGTTTTTTGCCGCGATTTCGCGTGCGAATTCGCACGAAAACTAATGCAAATTGAACCAGGCAGTGACATGGTTAAAATCGCTCATAGCCTGCCTATGCGAAATCGCATGCGAAATCACGGCAAAAATCGCATGCGGAATCGCATCCGCATGCGATTTTGTCAGCGGTGGAATCCCAGCGATTCGCACCGCACTAGTGGAAATGGGCCCTGAGCTGTCTGCACAAGAGTAGAGGAAATGTAACTTGTTTGTAATTGTGTGTGAAACCTGACACCTGAGGCTTTTCATAAACTGTAACTCTGCAGTCTGACATACAAAAAACAGTGTAATATTGAAGCAGACATTTAGACACCTACTTAGACATTATTTGTACATTGTCATTTTAGAACACTTGGTTTCATAGTGTTCCTTTAGGCGATATGAAGCTAGGCATTGGGCCAGTCAGAATCAGCAGGATTAATTGGCCAGTTCCAAGCTGAATATGGTTTGCATTACACCTGCATGCAAACCGGAGGCATCTCATTAGCCACCTCTACTCATCACTAATTTATATTTTGCAAGCTGTCCATTTATCATGCTTTCTCTTCAATGGAAATCCAGTCGTATACCATAAATGATAAAAAACTAATCTGCAGCAATTCTATGCTGCTGTGCTAAATGGCCAGCACAAGTGAAAAATGGGCCCATTATGCTATCCACATGAAATAAATGACTACAGTAACTACCCAATTATTTTTTAAACAGAAAATATGTCAAAGAGATTGCCTTGCATACTCACAACACAAAGACAAATGTCAATGCATGCGATTTCTGAATACATTTTGATGAGACAGTGCGACATTGTGAAGAAGCATAAGCTTATTATTATTCTTTTACCTTATTACATGAATGAGTAAAGAATAACATCACTTACAACTATGGATATGTAATCCCTATGGCTTTACATTGTACACACTCAGCTATACTGACAGAGGTTACGCTCAACAAAAATCATCTTATAGTTTCTTATCAACTGTGTTCTCGATTTGCATGGGCAGAGAAGAGAACCTGGCCCTAGCCTTGAAATAATGGGCGCCAATAAAGTATTAGCTACTGTTGGGGTCATTACCATAGCTTTAGTGTTTCCAGCTCTCTTTATTCATTTAAGCAGTTGGTGAAGAAGCCGAGGCAGATCATGTGGGTGCCACTGTAGAGTGCAATGTTAATTTCAGCTACAGGCAGCAGCACCTGGTGTACAGTTTGGGCAACGGATATAGCCAAAGCCCAATTTATGTTAAAAAAGGGACAGATAGTGTTAGGCCTAGGGCAGAGGTGGTCACACTTTTTCAGCTTGGGAGCTACTTTGAAAATTACAAATTGAAATTATGTACCAGGTAGAGGCTACCTACATACGCAAGCCACAACTGCAGCACATGCCCAGCGACTGTCCATTAGTGACAACCATAAGCCTCAACCTCAGAACATGCACAGCAGCAGTCCATCAGTGATTACCACATGCCTCAACTGCAGCACATGCACAGTAGCAGTCCATCAGTGATTGCCACAAGCCTCAACTGCAACACAGCGGCAATCCATTAGTGACAACCACCAGTGACGTACCTTCAACACGGCTGCAGGTGCTCACAGCCCCGGGTGTAGCCATGGCTAGGGGTGTCGCTGTAGTGCTCAGCCACTGTGTTCTTCCATTAGGGACCTTTTTTCATAGTTCAAGCAACATTCTGGAAAATAGCAGCGAGCAGGGCATGGGACTGTACTACTACTTGCACTACATGTTGCACTTCTCCCCCTTCCTGTCCCACGGGTAATGTGTTTCCTTGCTCTCTACACACAGGCTGCAGTGAGTAAATGTGCAGAGCAGCAGGGTGAGTAGAGGGAATGATTGCTGTGCTGCAGCTGGGACATTAGCAGGGAGAGGTGGCAGGAAGTGTTTAGTGCTTCAGAAGATGCCTGTCATTAGTACTCATGGGCACTGGCTGCTGTAATACCAAAATGCCCTGGCCTATTATTTATCCTGATCAGAGTAATTAATCAATATTGCAGGGCAGTCTGCTGTTGCAGAAGCCTGTGATACATGTGCTGACAGCCGACTTCTGTTGTGAGCAGAGAAGCAAGCTCAAGGCAGTTAAGATTATCTTGATTGCAGCTAATCTTATCTCTTTTCCCAGCTCCCCCACCCACCTTGTTGTCTTCCCCATGACCTTTCCTCTTGTGATGTCTGCAGTCCTGATGAGAGTCCTTCCTGCCATTTCAACTCTCCCACCAGGCTCTCTGCCTTGTGCCACTAAATCTTTATCCCCTCCTCCTATGCATCTGCCTCTTTCGTATGTCCCCCTTTTCTGACTGTCTCACAATCTAATCGTACCATGGTCATAGTCTAATGCCCTACTATATTATTATTGTGTATTTATATAGCACTGACACCTTCTGCAGCTCTGTATAGAGTACAGAGTTTCATAACGGTTAGCTCCATCCACATCCTGACAACTCCTTGCCCCCCCCCCCCCCCAAATCTCCCAAAATTTGCAGCGCCCCAACCCGTCAACCCTCCCTCAATTTTTTTTTTGGGGGGGAGGGGGGGGGAGAGTTGTGTGTAAATAATCAGCACTTGGGGGCATATGCAACTTACTTTTTGACCTGAGTTTTCTCCTAGGAGATAATTTTTTTTCAGAACTATTTAGCACTTTGCAATGGAAAAAATACCAAAAAGTAGGTGAAAAAGTTCTATCAAAATTATTTTGAGTATTTATTTGCTTGCTGGTAGTCTAAAAGGCATTTTATTGACAAGTTTGACTTTTTTTTTATAATGAAAAATTGAATTGCATATGGGCCCCGGTGTCAAATTCCCTTGGTACGACACTGACAACCACAAGCCACATATGCAGCACAAGTACAGCAGCAATCCATCACTGATTACCACAAGCCTCAACTGCAGCCCATGCATAATGGCAGCCCATAAGTGATTACCATACCCCCAACTGCAGCACATGCACAATGGCAGCCCATAAGTGATTACCATAAGCCTCAACTGCAGCACATGGACAGCGGCAGTCCATCAGTGATTACCACAAGCCGCCAGTCAAGATGCAAATCAGAGTCTTTCTCAGTAAGCCAAACAGAACAGTGCTTGACCAAATAGTCACAATATCATGCTCAGTGTCTGGCATAATTGTAATCAGCAGTAGCACATAATGCTCCATAATGTATGGTGCAGATAGAGGCGCTCTGGCTTGATACTGATCTTCAGCTGTGTTCTCCTTTTACAATTGCGTGATGAAGCGGGATGTTATCCCGTGAAACGCGTTGCATCAATTTTTGGAGATTCTGTTGAAATAAATATAGTTGTGAAACTAACGGCTGAACTTGGCCTGGTCATTGTTATACCTGGGGGAGGTGAATCCACCCATGTCCCTCCTTTTAGACTGATTTTAATTATTTTATCCTATTTTGGCGCCTCTATTACTCTTGTTTACCCATATACGTAGTCCACCCCTGGTGGAGGGGTGTATCCCCAATTCTCTTCTCCTGTCTATAGAGAGCGACTTTTTAGACCTGAGTGGGGTCAGGTTATAATTCTCCCCACTTGCTGTTCCAGTGGTCGCCTGTGCGGTGACCCGTGTTTGTGAGTATAACCTTAAAACACATACATTCTCCATTCTTTATTTAACATACTACACCAGATTGGGCTCTCGGTTCTTTTTTCCTCGTTTCCAAAGCAATAAACTTCTACAGTCGGATAAGAGAAGGCAAAGTTCTTGTGAACTTAGGGGAGAATATCTGTTCCCTCTTCATTTGTAATGTTTTCCGTTGGCTGATGCACTGCTGACCGGCCTCTAATCCAACGTGGCTCCAAAGCACCTTCTCCCGTCTTCTCCTCCATGAGATCATTGTGGGAAGTAGAGCATAAATGACAGACCCGACATTGCAGCAATCCCCAAAGACATTCAGAATGTGAAGAAAACACTTTAACCCTGAGAGATATAGTAATGATCAGAGCGGAGCAATTGATGAGCCATGCAATTATATGAATAAACAACAGAGCTCAAACAAACACAATATGATTCCAAGATAAATACCAAACATAAAAACTAAGAAAAGGATATTGCTTGAATACAGCAGAGATGTTGCTTATGATTATGGAAATGACAGTTCTGTAGGCTGGGGAAGGTGGGAGCAGAGGGGATCTCTCCATAAGCTAAATGGTGTAGGGAACATTTCACACTGAAAAAGGAATGCTGGGATTATCTCTCACCAGCCATCAACATCACAGGGGATATTGTCCTGCAGCATATTTCTATACGGTGTGCACTGCTTTTGTCTTTTTGTATCTTCCAGTTCCAAAACTGACACAGTACCAGTCACTGGTAGAAACTTTCATTTATGTGATTGTGGTAGATAACTCTTTATTGCATTCATTGAAAAAAAAATCAAATTTAGATTTGTCAGTCCACAGGACAATTTTCCACTTCAGTCCATCTTAATGGAGTTGCGAGTTGAAGATAGCATATGCAGATTTAATTACCTGGGGCTTCTCCCAGCCTCTAGAAGACTCTCTGGTCCCTCAAAACAGTTCCGTCCTCCGTCAATCTGTGTCAGCACAGTTCGGGGTTCAATTGTTGCCCAAGTTTCTGCTACCATATACCCGAACTCCCTATATCGGCATTTATGTGCGGCACAGCACTTGGCTAGACAGGTTACTTTTAGGAGTAGGTGTGTGGGAGAAAGGTGGGTTGGTGTTAGGCATAGGTGGGGGGCTTTAGTGTTTGGAGTAAGCGGGGTGTTAGCGTGAGGTATAGATAATGGAGGCAGAGAGTAGAATATCGATAATATTACATTATTATTATTGTTAAACCTTATTTATAAAGCACTAATATATTACACAGGGCTGTACAATAGATAGGGGAGACAAAACAACATTAAACAATGTTACACAAGTTCATTACAGCATTAAACAATGGTTCACAAAATAGTAATGTAGCCACCTTCTCATTCTTGCAGCTCTGTACTCACTAGAGGTCCAGGCTTCACTGTCTTATCATTCCAGGCAGCCATCTTCCATTCTCAGGCAGCTCTTTTCTCACCGCTAGAGGTCCATGTCTTCACTGTCTTCTTGTTTTGGGAACAATTCCAGGAACAATGAGAGGTAACTATAGATACAGGCACACTGTATATGGGGTCCTGCTCACCTGTCTTGAATATAATCTGTATCTTTGGCTATACTAATAGGCAGGACTACTGAGTTGGACTCTTGTGTTTGTTCACACACAGATACAAGAATTAAGTGTCTAATACCACTTAAAGTAAATAGGAAGTAAAGTTAAAAACAGATACTTACTTAAGGGGAGGGAAGGCTCTGGGCCTGATAGAGCCTTCCCATTCCCCACACGGTCTCCTCATTCCCTCGCAGGCTTTTCAATTTTAATCTCCTGGCGCAGGAGACTTTGGAAGTCTTCGGGAGCCCGAGTCCTCCCCAAGATGGGCGGCTCTGCACTTTGCATGCGTGGTTCTGTGGGGTGTGCTGAGGGTAAAAACAGACACTTACCTGGGGCTTCTATCAGCCCCCTGTAGCAGTAATGTCCCCCGCTGTCTTCCTCTGATCTGCCGTCCCCCGCCGCCGGCACCGGGCAATTGTTCGTCTAACACAGACAAATAAAGCGTGCTCCCATTCGCGTCATCGGAAAGCTTACTGCGCAGGTGCAGTACGAAGGTGTCTTGTACTGCACAGGTGCAGTACGCTGCTGATGACGCGAGTGGAAGCTAGCAGGCGCGCGGCAGCCGCAGTTGAGAGAGCATGACGCGCTAGACCAGAGCCGGTGGCAGAGAACGGCGGATCGGAGGAGGACGGCGTGGGACATGACTGCTGCAGAGGGCTGATAGAAGCCCCAGTTATGTGTCTGTTTTTACCCTCAGCACCCCCCAACAGAACCTCTTTAAGGAGCCCAAGTGCTTTCGAAGATTTCCGAAGTGCACCCCAAGAGGAAGAGAGCAGCCTCCGACTGACCTGTCGTAGACCCTGTGGGGAAACACGGAGATTGTAAGGAGAATGGGAAGGCTCTATAGGTCCCAGAGCCTTCCCTCTCCTTAGGTAATTTTTTTTTTTAATTCCGCTTCAGACTCCCTTAAAGTCATGCCAGTGTAGAGTTGCACATTAGCAGCTCTTGCTGTTGGAGTGGGGGAAAGCTTCCATGCACAAATTAAATGTTGGGAGATCTTCAATTTCCTAGTGTCACTGCCAATTCCACTGAAGCCCCACCGACCTTTTCCTGTGTTGTCTAGGCTTGTGCTAAACCATGTACCTCCATATCAGTAATATGAAGGCAGTGTATTTAGTTGTTCCTTTGAACAGAACTGAGGAATGACAACTCACACATGACCCAGACAGTAAGAATTGAATGGATTTTATCTGCAAATATTTTAGTGTCCATGACTGAGAAACATGGTTCCTGTCAAATTGTTTTTGGCATGCTCTGAATCAGTTAGGCATTATGAAAGGACAAAGATCATGATTCATGCAGGGATGTAACAGTACTCAGTTGTCCCTGTAGCAAATTCCTTATAAAGTCCTTTTGTATTTCCAAAGTTCAAGGCAAGGCACTCCTACCACAAACATATGTGACAACCAAAAGTAAACAGTAGCTAATATTGCAATGTAACAAACACAAAATAGTCAGGCAAAAAGAAAAACAAAACAGATAAAAAACCTGCATACTACCAACTACAGGGACCATGTAACTAATTAAACCACTAATATTTATTCTAAATTAGATCATAAGGTAGACATACAGCATTACTTAGAATCACAAGTCTGTATGCATAAAGCAACACCCCTCATATGTGGCATTTAAGTACTCACTGCTGTTTTCAAAAAGTGTTTTTAAAAAGGATACCTACAAGCCACAAATAGAGCAAATTACCTAAACCTTGGCCATGTGTAACTAACTTTTGATAACACCCATAATTTACAAGATTCTAGTAAAAAACGGTATTGCCTTCTTAGAACAGAAGGTATTTGCAGGTTGTTGTTTTCATCTGTCAAGAAATCAAGACTGATAATGCATTGCTTTAGAACAGTGGGTCTTGATTCTACAGACATTAATCTGCAGTGTCTCTTGCAGAGGCGGGACAAGGTCCTGCAACACCCAAGGCTGAGACACCAAAGTGCGCTCCTCCATCCCTCCCACCCCAGCTGTCATACAGTGATTGCTATTTGACTAAATGGCGCCCCAGGGCCCCCAGCCCCCCAACCCCTTAAATTCTATATATCTGGCTTCCAGTCACTGCCATGTATCCCATTTTCTTATTTCTCTCTGCTTCAAACACAATAGGGGAATGATAGCTGTGTAAGTTATGTACCCTCTCCTACACTGCGCCCTGAAGCTGGAGCCTCTCTCGCCTCTGCCTCGGCCTGGCCCTGGTCTCTTGCAGATGCTTTGCTGGTCATAGGTGTTTTCTGGCCTACCATCTGCAGAGGAAAATGTAGTGTTCAAATACCTAAAAACTCGCCCCGACTTTCAACACAACTGAAGCACGAATGCCAATCCATCAAACAATGCAGATAAAGTGGTGGCTGTCGCAACTCTGCACAACCATAGACCAAAATGCAAATGCCGAGGGGTCACTTTAGGTTCAGGTGCAGGGCTATAATGTAGCCAAGCACACAGAATGGTGAGATATTGAGGGAGAAGTGTCATGGATGGCATAATGAACGGTAATGTATTCGGCTACAGTGTAGCCAAACTCATATGGTGGCGGGGGATAGGTGGTTGGGGATATGAACAGAGTTAGTGTTAAGTGATAAGGTAGAGGAGAGGGCGGTTAGTGTTAGCCTGGAAGGGGTGAGAGGATAGTGAGGTTGATTCACTAAAGGAAATAGCACGAGTAACCTCCTGTTACTCGCGCTATTTCCGCAGCGTGCTTTAAGTGTAATGTGCTGCACGTTACACGCGCTTTTAGCCGTGTATCACGTGTATATGTTATGGCCAGAACCCGAAGTTTGGCCACTTCTAGTTCTGGCCGGCCAATGTGCGAACTGGCCGCTGCGCTGCGGCCAATGTGAGAAATGGAATAATTCCTGTAACGTTAATGTATCTTCTGGCCGCAGTGCAGCGGGCAAATGTATCACATCTTAGTTAATAACTTAATATAATGAAATTAAGCCGGCGGCAATGTAACAGATGAAGCCGGCGGCTTTTGCTCTGCCTCTCTCTCCTCCCCCCGCCTCTCTCTCCTTCTCTTATGGGCAGCCGGGGGGGGGGGGGGACACACGTGTGTCCCCCAGAGTCGTTCGTCGCGGCAGGAGAGCAGAGCGGGGAGGCTGCAGACATTGATTCTGCCAGCACCCGCTCTGCAAGAATGGCGACGAACGACTCTGGGGGAAACGCGTGTCCCCCCCTCCCCCCCCCCCCGGATGCCCATAAGAGAAGGAGAGAGCGGCTCCATCTGTTACATTGCCGCCGGCTTAATTTCATTGAATTAACTAAGATGTGATACATTTGCCCGCTGCGCTGCGGCCAGAAGATACATTAACGTTACAGGAATTATTCCATTTCTCACATTGGCCGCAGCGCAGCGGCCAGTTCGCACATTGGCCGGCCAGAACTAGAAGTGGCCAAACTTCGGGTTCTGGCCATAGCATATACACAGAAGCGCACACTATGCTGCGGGTATTGCAGCACAGCGAACACTAATAACTTAAGCCTCCTTCCAGCAAATAATGAGCGCTCCTCTCCTCCCGCCCTGAGCCCCTTCAGGTCCAATCACTATAAAGAATGTGATCCCTGCACTCTGATTGGCCCAATAGGCTGCCTATCACTTGACAAGTAGCCTATTTGGCTAATAGCGCACGTAGCGTGCAGCACATTACATTTAGTGAATTAGCCCCAGTGTTAGGTGTGGAAAAGGTGGAGGTTAGGGATAGGCGTCCTCAGGATGGAGGTTTGTGTTAGGCATCGATTATGAAGAGGCAAGCGTTAGGGTTTAAGAAGAAAGACAATGATAGGGATGGAGAGATATTACCGAATACTGATATGACAAGTGCTGTGGCAATCCTATACGTATTCGACATTCACTACCAGACAACATTTTACTTTGAAACAAATGGAAATCTTATATGCACTGTATGTGTACAAATGTATTTAAAACTTGTCATAGTCACGCCTTAAGATCTCGTCTTATCATTTAATTGACTCACCCACACAGAATGACTCGTGGGGTGGGAGGGTTGAGGGTGGGGGGAGGGTTGTTAAAGAAGGAAAATGTAGTTTGTTTCACTATGCATTCATTACCTTTGCTATATTCTTTTGCTATGATGCCTTTATCTTGTGAACAAACTGAATAAAAACGTTTTGAAAAAAAACTTGTCATAGTGTTGCTTTACAGTAACTAAATGATGGTTGCCTATTAAAAAAAAAATATGGGCCCAATACAATTCACCTTTTCTCCCAAGTTTTCTCCTAGATCATTTTTCATCTTTTGTTTAAAGTAGCTTTTCAGCACTCTGCAATTAAAAAAGTATTAAAAAGCAGGTAAACAAGTACTGTCAAGATTATTCTGAGTATTTTTTGCTTGCTGGTGGCCTAAAAGGCATTTTTTTTAATAAGATGTGAAAATATCAGGCCAAGTATTTCATTTTTCAGGTATTCATTGTGTCATTTGAACTAAGTAAGCCACTTGTTCAGTGGTAAAACCTCTTCTGCAATACAAGCAGAAAAACATCCAAGCTTATTTTCCTTTGGATATGCTGTACCCTGACCTTTGTGAATGTAAACCTTTACAGACTCTTTTTCCTTGGTCACAGCAGCTGTTCCTGGCAGATGGTAAACATGGAATATTTATATGTAAAATATTGCATTTGAAATGGACATCTACAGGGGAGAGAAACATGAATGCTCTGCCAAATGTTAACAGGTTCCTGAATATTTGGATCTGAAGAAAATGAGGGCCTTTTCCCAATTCCAATTGCAAGTGTAGAGGAGATAACCCAATAATTTTCCCTCTGCATTTTCTCTGTGTTTTTTTATTTAATCCAATTTTTCAATGAGATTGGAAGTCCCATTCCATTGCACCGAATAGTCGATACACCACAAATACTGCAGGCAATGCGTTACAATTACAATTGCCTTCAGGGGCGTAGCAATAGGGGTTGCAGAAGTTGCGACCGCATCGGGGCCCTTGGGCCAGAGCGGCCCTGAAGGGCCCTCTCCCAACTACAGTTTTAGCTTTCTATTGGTCCTATGCTCATAATTATTCTATAGATACTTTGAATAGTGGTAATCATTAACAAACTGTTCCCCATCCCCTTCTTGCACCACTGACACTGTAGTTACCATTGGCAGGTTTTGGTGTGCTGTATCAATTGTTATGTATAGAGTGCTTGGGGGGTCCCATTGTAAAACTTGCATCAGGGCCCACAGCTCCTTAGCTACGCCGCTGATTGCCTTGCAACATAAGCAGTAGAAGAGGAGAGGCCCAGATTTGCCTGATACAGCAAGTGTCCTTGGGACTGACAAATGGCATGCGCTCCAAAAACCCTACTAAAGAGCATACAGGGGTAACAGGCTTTGACAGGATTCTGATTGACTGTTTGTTTTTTTGTTTTTTTTACATTAAGATTAATTGAATTTGCATAGCATTATGAGATATAGAGGAAGGAGATATACTACTGAGACCTCAACGCACTTCCTCCTTCAAACCGAAAGGAGGCAGTGCGCCAGTGTGAGGCTTGCAACACGACCAATAGGACACGTGCAAGCTGTTTGGAACGCAGAGCAGATAGCAGCATTATGGGTAATTAACCCCTTGTATCCCTCCGCACACCTGCGACAATTATAGCTCATTTTAATCACGAGTAATTACTCACGATTACTTGTGAGAGCTCCACTGCTGCTGAGACCCCGTTCATGAACAAGCACAGCCACAAAGTACAGCCACAGGATGGCTCCTGTCTATGCAGGAGCACAGAGCCACTCGTGCGCTGCAGAAAAACCGGGCATGAGCAGCTCCATGCTTTTGTGCTGGCGAAAGCTGCCTTAAACCTGCCCATGCGGCCCCACTGGAACACAGACAGGAGTGTTCTTTTCAACAAGCTTTTGTCAGTTTTGAGGGTGTACCAAATGCTGGAACAGCAAGGTGAAGGGGGAAGGGGGATGGGCGAAGCCTCTGGATTATCCTGAGGCTTCCCTGTACTGAGATACATATCAATTTGGTACACTTGTTTCCACTACATGCACATAGCATTGTACAGAACATAAATGACCTGCATTGTTGTCTTGCTTCTCCAAGCTGACTGTCAGGCTGGCTTGCTTCTGTTAGCTGGCAGGGCACTTCAGATGTCCGGCTGGTGCAATCTCTGATGGGTATGGAGAGGGAGACACATGCTCGCTCCAGCGTGCGGGGGGTGGAGCTACAAAAAGTCAAACCAAAAGCACTGCCTGTAACTTTCAAGCCGGCCCCGTACGAAGATTAGCACTCTAGGCAGCAAATAGCATTGCTGCCTGTTCTGCAGTGTCCAGGAGGAAATCAGCTATTGGCTGGGGGCGCGGCTTAGATGTCCTGGAGTATGATACAGTTTTTGCGGGGATGCAGGCAAGGAGAATAATATTTAAATATCCTGCGCCGCCCATGATGATGACGCCGTTAGCCGGGCACTATCAATCCTGGTAAGCTGCATGTGCGCAGCTCTTTAAACATTTGGGGCCCTTAACCTCCCCGGCGTTCTATTGAGATCGCCAGGGAGGCTGCGGGAGGGTTTTTTTTCAATTAAAAAAAAACTATTTCATGCAGCCAACTGAAAGTTGGCTGCATGAAAGCCCACTAGAGGGCGCTCCGGAGGCGTTCTTCCGATCGCCTCCGGCGCCCAGAACAAACAAGGAAGGCCGCAATGAGCAGCCTTCCTTGTTTGGCTTTCCTCGTCGCCATGGCGACGAGCGGAGTGACGTCATGGACGTCAGCCGACGTCCTGACGTCAGCCGCCTCCGATCCAGCCCTTAGCGCTGGCCGGAACTGATTGGTCCGGCTGCGCAGGGCTCGGGCGGCTGGGGGACCCTCTTTCGCCGCTGCTCGCGGCGGATCGCCGCAGAGCGGCGGCGATCAGGCAGCACACGCGGCTGGCAAAGTGCCGGCTGCGTGTGCTGCTTTTTATTTGGGGAAAATCGGCCCAGCAGGGCCTGAGCGGCAGCCTCCGGCAGTGATGGACGAGCTGAGCTCGTCCATACCGCTCAGGAGGTTAAGAAATGGAACCTGAGGGGCCCCTGTGCGGCTGCACGGCCCTATGTCCGCCACTGCCCCACTAGTCTCCCTGTCAGGACCAGGTGAACCAAGCCAGGGGCTCCTCCAGCACTTCAACAGGCAACCTCTTCCGATCCGGCCAGGACACCACTCCTCCTTCCTCCGTGGCCGGAACTACAAAGTAATTGTCGGGTCTGGCAGCCGGCCAGGGAGATACTCAGCCACCAAAATAGTCCCCCCTCACCTGCTATTTGCGGGGACTGGGGGGCGGGAGGAGGGATGTAGGGAGGGGGGGCGCCCAGCTTCATTATAAATATATAATAGTAAAAAAAAAAATCCTCTCAGCTGCTGGCCCCCTGTGGCGTAGGGCTGGGGGCGGGCCCCATAGCATTGCTATGGTCGCTATGACGGTTTCTATGCCACTGCCCTCACGGGAAGGTAAGATCGTTACACTACCTATGTTCTGCAGGTTTCTTGGAAATATTAACATTACATAAAAATATATGGAAACATGTCTTTTAATTTTTGGGGAAGACATTCTGTTCCAATGTAGTCGATGCAAACCAGGAGTAATGTTAAACATATTGTACAGCACACTTCCTGCAGCTACAAGGGGACTCAAGGCCACGGGGGAGGGGGGGGGGGGGGTTGGGGGACCAACTACCTATTTACCCTCCCTCTGATATAGGGAGCCCCCCTGTACATCAGACGTTGTAGCCATACTTGTCATGAGTGGGGAAGTTATGGCAGCTGCACTGTTATTAATGGGGTCATGGTGGCCATGCTTGTTATGTAACCCCTGGCTAATAGGCCTTCTGGCTATAGAAGGTAGGGGGATAGGGGGAAGGGAATGCAGAATTTGTAGTTACACCTCTGAGCACAATGGTTTGTCTGTTAACTTCCTCTTCTCTGCAGTGCACTCTAATAAAACAGGATGTGCCCTGGCCCATACCACGTGTATGGAGTGCCATCACTGGTGGTGTAAGTAGAGAGAGGACTCACTGCTTATGCTTTCTTATATTTGTAGAAGCATAATTTGCTTGATGCAGAAGAGGTTGCTGTGGTTGAGTTTAAAGTGTTCTTGATGCATAATAAACTACCACAATCAGCTGGAGGGTTGGGATTGGCAATGGGGGACCAGAGGATGTCGAGGGAAGCCTCATTAGGATCCAGAGGCTCGCCTCGCTATAGGTAAGTGCCAGTTTCTTAATTATTCTGGTCTCAGGTTCCCCTTAAGTTGGAACATACTGGAGAATAGCAAATGGCAAATTGGTACTGGTTCTAAAAAATCTTTTACCGTTTTTCCTAATATTAAACTATAGTGGGCCTTATGCAATTAACTTTTTTTCTCTTGAGTTTTCTCCTAGGAAATCATTTTTTATCTTTTGATTTAGAATAACTTTTCAGTACTTTGCAATGGAAAAAGGTACCATCAAAATATTTTAAATATATTTTTCCTTGCTGTGATTTAAAAGGCATTTTATCGACAAGTTTGAAAATGACACCTAGGAGAAAACTCAGGAGAAAAAGTTAATTGCATACAGGCTAAATATTCCTGAGGATCAAGAAAGCAATAAAGGACTGACCAGGAAAGACACACCCATTAAAAGACTAGCAAAGATTCCCAGCATCTCACCTCTCCCCCGATCCAACATAAACAACGACCAAAGCATAAACAGCATAAACAGTTAAAATGTGTAAGTGCAATGCTCAGGTTTATCTTTAGTGTTTTTCTAAGTACACTTTACATGTATCAATATTTTATGATCACATTCATCTGCCACTTGTACCGATTCCTCATGTAATCAGTGTAAATGCAGAACAGAGGCATTTACATTCCACTGTAATCCCCATCCAATAATGTGCACTTCATATTATAAAAATTGATCTTACAGATTAAGCTATAATGAAGAGATATTAGTCATAGCCAGGGGCGTAGCAATAGGGGTTGCAGAGGTAGCGACCGCATCGGGGCCCTTGGGACAGAGGGGCCCCGAAGGGCCCTCCCTCAATTACAGTATTAGCTCCCTATTGGTCCTGTGCTCATAATAATCACTTCTATAGATACTTTGAATAGTGGTAATCATTAACAAGCTGTTGCCCATCCCCTTCTTGTACCTCTGACACTGTAGTTGCCATTGGCAGGTTCTGGTGCGCTGTATCAATTGTTATGTATAGAGAGCTTGGGGGCCCCATTGTAAAACTTGCATCGGGGCCCACAGCTCCTTAGCTACGCCACTGGTCATAGCAAGGATTTCAATACATGGTGGTGCTGTATAATATGGCTCAGATAAAAGCTCCAGTTATGTAGCTGTGATGATAGTCTAAATGTATTCTCCAGACAGTATTACAATTACTTAGAAAAGTACTTGGTACCAATATTACAGTATTCACTACTGGGAGCCTCAAATCCATTTCCACATAGGAATCCATTTTGGTTAAAACCAGACCTGGCCTTTTCTCCCTGTTACTTTGAGTATTATGACCCCTAGGGCCATATGCAATTAACTTTTTCTACTGAGTTTTCTCCTAGGAGAATTTTTCATCTTCTATTTAAAATAACGTTTTATCAATTTGCAATTGAAAAAGTACCAAACGAGGTGAAAAAGTACTATCAAAACTATTTTGAGCATTTTTCTTGCTTGCAGGAGACTTATTGATAAGTTTTAAAATATCACCTAGGAGAAAAAGTTAATTGCATATGGGCCCTAGAGTGAAGAAACACAGGGCCCAATCAAATTCACTTTATCTCCTGAGTTTTTTTCCTTATTCTGAGTATTTTCTTGCTTGCTGATGGCTTTTTGTTTATAATGAGAAAAAAATGTTCATCTAGGAGAAAACTTAAGAGAAAAAGTGAGTTGGATCAGGCCCATAGTGTCCTTCACAAGGAAAGCATGATGCAAGCAATAAGAGGAGACACTTTTCTGCCAAATGGTGTCCAAAGTGGTCCCTTATACCCAGGAACACTAAGCACAGTGTTTTGTTTGTGTGTGTGGAGGCCCTTGGGATGTTTTTCAGCCCACTTCTTTCAAGTCAACCCTCCTTTACTGCCAGTGGCGTAGCTATGGAGCTGTGGGCCCCAATGCAAGTTTTACATTGCCACCCCCCATGCACTCTATACATAACAATTGATATGATGCACCAAAACCAGCCAATTGCAACTACAGTGTCAGAGGTGCAAGGAGAGGATGGGGAGCAGTTTGTTAATGATTACCACTATTCAAAGTATCTATAGAAGTGAATATTATAAGCACAGGACCAATAGAAAGCTAATACTGCAGTTGAGGGAAGGCTCCTCGGGCCTCTCTGGCCCAAGGGCTCCAGTGCGGTCGCAACCTCTGCACCCCCTATTGCTACGCCCGTTTACTGCTGACAGGCATAGGTCGGATGGTAGCTAATGCCTGATATTGGCCTATGTGCCTGTGGACGAGAGATAGCATTTCACTGACAGGGGACCATGACTTTTTACTACTTTTTTTGTAGTTGACTATGCTGAGAAGCTTGGGATGCGTTTTCTTTGCAGTATCTGAGCTAATAGGCAGCAGGTTAGAAGTGGTTTCAGTGTTATCACACTGGCTCACCCAACAGATAAATCTCACATTCCCGTAAAGAGTATAAAAAAAGATGAGTGGATATAGTTTCTTACAGTATTAAAAGTGGAAGCTTCAAGACTATCATTGCTGCTACTGACACCTTATAAGAATGAGAAAACGTCTATCACTGACTCGTGTCACAGAAACTATTGTTTCCCTTGTTTCATATTTACTGTGTTGCTAACATGCTATGTGTGTCACATCCATTCTAAGGGCATTTGACTATAATCAAGGTTGGAGTTTTGCAGTCTGATTATCGTTAGACAGGAAATGGAGTTATGCTAATATATAAGTTACAGGTTGCCCATACGATTTGCATATTCAGCAATGATGCATTGTGGGAGAACTCATATGCTCACTCCAACCTGAATAATCACAAATATGTTCTGTTTTAAGAAGGCAAATTTCTGTTTTGTACCAATATATAATTATCTGCGCTTGGAATCCTGTTTAGAGGAGAATCCATGAGACATGAATCTGTAGAGGTCAGTGAAGTGTAAGACATGCAGACCTGATTTACTTACATTGGAAGAACATACATAAATCAGGAATCCTGGACTGTATTTATTAAAAAGTGTTGGCTATTAAGTGGAAAAAGTTTACAGCCCTCAAATTTACAACCCCCTCCCCCCATTCATAACCAGACACACACCTGGCTATGAATGGGGGGAGGGGGGTAATAACAAAAACACATCTGGCTAACTATGGGGGGGGGGAATTAACAGGCACGCTGACTTATTGAGGTTGGGTGGGGTAGGGGGGTTACAGAGGCACATGTCGGGCTGGGGAGGGGTACAGAGGCACATCTGGCCAGCTACGGGGGGAGGGGGATAAAAAGGAGCACATCTGGCTAACGGGGGGGGGGGGAGGATTAAAAAGTCCCACATCAATTAAAGAAAGATCTAAAGACACAAAATGGAAAAAATGCACCTTTATTTCCAAATAATATATTGTCGCCATGCATTGTACTAGGATCATACTTTAAACACTCTAAACCAGGACAAATGGGCAAATCAAATGTGTGGGTTTAATCTACAGTGGCACTTATTATTTTTAAACTATAATGGCTGAAAACTGAGAAATAATTACTATTTTAATTTTTTTCCCCTTATTACCTTTAAAATTCGTACAAAATTAAACAATTCTTAGCAAAAAGTACCACCCAAAGAAAGCCTAATTGGTGTGAAAAAAACAAGGTATGGATCATTTATGTGTCATAAGTAGTGATAAAGTTATTGGCTAATGAATGGGAGGAGTGTGAAATGTAGAAAATTGCTCTGGTTTTTAAGGGGGAAATCCCCAGGGACACAAACTGGTTAAAGTAGCTCACAAGCCGATAAAGTGTGGGCACCTCTGATATAAAGTATCTCACAATAATGAGTATACAGTACCTCTCAAATTTTTGTAAATATTTTATTATAACTTTTCATGGAACAACGCTGAAGATGTTACACTTTAATACAATGTAAAGTAATCAGTGTACAGCTTGTATAACAGTGTAAATTTGCTGTCTCATCAAGATAACTCAGCTCACAACCATTAATGTCTAATCCGATGGCAACAAAAGTAAGTACACCCCATAAGTGTCAAGATTGTGCCCGAATTAGGCATTTTCTCTCCCAAGGGGCGTGATATGTGTTAGTGTTACATGGTCTCAGGTGTGGTGAATTGCTCCTGGGGATCTCGTACTTGAGTTAATGAACATTATTATGTAATGTTAATGTTCTAGGAAAGTGTAGGAAAAGGGGTGGGGTAGGCAGCAGGAAACGTGAAACAGCATGCTTGATTTGAGCCTGATCATGCACATTAAGCATTCTACTGTCATCTGGTAAACTACATTATATAACAATATGTACAAATAAAACCACAGTGAGAGTAAAAGCAGCACAATGCAACATAGTTGCTTGCTGTATACCCAAGCAAACATAGTTTATGAGACAAAACAGATAAGGATATAGATCATAAGTTAAATAACACAGATAAAGAGTGATAAATGATGATTTAAGACAGATAAGAAGAAATAATTCATGAGATAAAGCAGATGAGGAGAGATAAAGTATACCTTAACAGATGAGAGATAATTTATGGGAGAAGACAGATACAAAGAGACAATTCATAACATACTGTATTTTTCTGAGACTCCAGAAAAGTAATTATTGACACGGCGAATTATACTTCATAGGAAAGAGCTACATGTCTGTAAATACCAGATTAAACAGGTGTCTTAAAGGCTGCATTGGTTATATGGTTAATGTGATGGTTGAACTTATTACATGAATCATATGGGCCCATATGCAATTCAACTTTTCTCCTGAGTTTTCTAGTAGGTGTTATGTTTAAATTTATCAATAACATGCCTTTTAAGCCACCAGCAAGCAAGAAAATACTAAAACCAATTTTGATAGTACTTTTTCATATACTTTTTGGTACTTTTTCAATTGCAAAGTGCTGAAAAGTTATTTTAAAAAGAACATGAAGAATTCTCTACTAGGAGAAAACTCAGGAGAAAAAGTTAACTGCATATAGGCCATGATGTCTGCAATTCTCGGATGGGACACATGACTGCTTCATTGAGGACATGATGGCTGCACATACTACATAGGGCACATGGTGGCTGAACTTATAGCATGATGGCTGCACTTATTATATTGGGGACATGAGGACAGGATGGCTGCATGTACTACATAGGGCACATGGTGGCTGAACTTTTAGCATGATGGCTGCACATACTACATAGGGCACATGGTGGCTGAACTTATAGCATGATGGCTGCATTTGTTATATCAGGGACATGATAGCTATACTGGGGGGCAGCTACCTATCTAATCTACACTGGGGGCACCTACCTATCTAGTCAATACTGGGGGCACCTACCTATCTAATCTATACTGGGGGCAGCTACCTATCTATCCTATACTGGGGGTAGCTACCTAACTAATCTATACTGGGGGCAGCTACCTATCTAATCTATACTGGGGGCAGCTACCTATCTAATCTATACTGGGGGCAGCTACCTATCTAATCTATACTGGGGGCATCTACCTATCTAATCTATACTGGGGGCAGTTACCTATCTAATCTATACTGGGGCAGCTACCTATCTAACCAATATTGCAGGTACCTACCTATCTAACCTATACACTGGGGGCAGCTACCTATCTAACCTGTACTGGGGGCACCTACCTATCTAACCTATAGCTGGGGCAAGTATACTGGCTACCTATACTGTGGGCACTCATCTGGCTAACCTATACTGGGGGGGATCTGTAGCTGGACACTTACACTAAGGGGGGGGATCTGCTGCTTAAATACACTATAAGGGGATCTGCGACTGCAAGACTAGTAGCCTAAGCCCATATACACTAAGGGGGGGATCTGGTCTTGTATATGTAGGCAGATCCCCCCTTTAGTGTATATAGGCTTAGGCTACTAGTCTTGCAGTCGCAGATCCCCTTTTAGTGTATTTAGGCAGCAGATCCCCCCGCCATCCCCCCCCCCATTAGTGTATGTGTGTGGTGCACTCACACGCGAAGAGGATGAATGTGGGGGGGGGGCACCAAAATCTGGTTACGCTCAGGGCGCTGTGAAACCTAAGGCCGGCCCTGATAGCAGCACATACTACACAGGGCACATGGTGTCTGAACCTATAGCATGATGGCTGCACTTATTATATTGGGGACATGAGGACATGATGGCTGCTTGTACTACATAGGTCACATGGTGGCTGAACTTTTAGCATGATGGCTGCACATACTACATAGGGCACATGGTGGCTGAACTTATAGCATGATGGCTGCATTTGTTATATCAGGGACATGATGGCTGCACATGCTACATAGGACACATGGTGACTGAACTTATATCATGATGTGTGGACTTGTTATGTTGGGGACATGATGGCTGCACATGCTACATAGGGCACATGGTGGCTTAACTTATATCATGATGTCTGGACTTGTTATGTTGGGGACATGATGGCTGCACATACTACATAGGGCACATGGTGGCTGAACTTATATCATGATGTCTGGACTTGTTATGTTGGGGACATGATGGCTGCACATACTACATAGGGCACATGGTGGCTGAACTTATATCATGATGTCTGGACTTGTTATGTTGGGGACATAATGGCTGCACATGTTACATAGGGCACATGGTGGCTAAACTTATAGCATGATGGCTGGAGTTGTTATATCGGGGACATAATGGCTGCACATGTTACATAGGGCACATGGTGGCTAAACTTATAGCGTGATGGCTGGAGTTGTTATATCGGGGACATGATGGCTGCACATGCTACACAGGGCACATGGTGGCTGAACTTATAGCATGATGGCTGGACTTGTTATATCACGGACATGATGGCTGCACATGTTATATTCGGAACATGATGGCTGCACATGCTACATGGGGCACATGGTGGCTGAACTTATAGCATGATGGCTGCACTTGTTATATTTGTAACATGATGGCTGCACATACTACATAGGGCACATGGTGGCTGAACTTATAGCATGATGGCTGGACTTGTTATATCGGCGACATGATGGCTGCACATGTTACATGGGGCACATGGTGGCTGAACTTATAGCATGATGGCTGCACTTGGTATATTGGGGGCATGATGGCTGCACATGCCACATAGGGTGCATGGTGGCTGAACTTATAGCATGATGGCTGGACTTGTTATATCGGGGACATGATGGCTGCACATGCTACATAGGGCACATGGTGGCTGAACTTATAGCACAATGGCTGGACTTGTTATGTTGGGAACATGATGGCTGCACATGCTACATAGGGCACATGGTGGCTGAACTTATAGCACAATGGCTGGACTTGTTATGTTGGGAACATGATGGCTGCACATGCTACATAGGGCACATGTGGCTGAACTGATAGCATGATGGCTGCACTTGTTATATCGGGGACATGATGGCTTCACTTTATATGGGACACATGTAATATGGGATCATACGTATTCTCAAAAATTCCATTTAAATGTAATTGAATTAAATTGTATTCTCAGAATTCCAAGTAAATGGGAATTAAAAGAGCAAATAATGCAAAGTACAGTAACATTTGTGATTTAATCATGTAAATCCATAAATGCTGTATCCAATGCCTCCCATAAAGTTTATTGTGGAATAACATATGGAAACTTTTTTTTAATTCCAGGATGTAATGTGACAAAACAAGACAAACAAGCAGGGGGTAAGTTCTACTGTCAGGCACTGTAAATTTAGAGTAAAACTATATACACTGTATTTCCAGAAATAGGGAAAAAAAAAAACTTAAAAGGCAAACAAACTTACAAAGTATATGAAGCAGGAAAAGACTGAATTGAGCTGATGAAATGTTTATTTTACACAAGACAAGCATAGCTCTGCTGTGAGTTATCAGTGAAAGCCTGCTGGAAGCAGATTTTAAGTTTATCCCTAAGTGAGCCATGCAAAAGCTAAAAAGCTGACATGAATCATTCTGTGATACCGAATGGCATTCTTTCTGCGTGGCTTTGTACAGGTGTATTATGTATTTCTGTCATTAGGCGTACATTAAACCAAAACTTTTCTCATGAGTGTATGATGATGGTGACACATGAGATAAAATTAAAGAATCTGAATCCTAAAAGAAAGATAAAACAGCTGTTAAAGGCATAACGTCACTAAAAAGAAGGCTCGTAATATGAAAACATTCTCTACAGCTTCTTTTAGTCCGTCTCATATTATTTTGTAGTATATTATATAGCACCATCTTGTGTTCAGTTGTGCTCATTAGCACTGATTTAATATTTGTGTATAATAAACAAAATGCTTCACTGAATCATATATAGCAGAGTCCCCGTTATCCGGAATTCAGGCAACTGGAAGTCTCAACTTATGCATGGCTTACCTGAGGGATAACGGGGACCTCTTTTGGGGACTTTCTGTGAGTGCTGGCAGGCTTTAAAATACTTACCTAGGCTTCAGCAATGTCTGGCAGTCTCCCTGAACCTCCTCGTGGGCTCCTAGCAGCTTCCGGCATCTATGTACAGAAGCCGGAGTGTCACATGACCCAATGTGGGTCAGCTGACACTCCGGCTTCCATGCACTGGGGAAGCCGGAAAGCCGTTCAGAGCCTGCAAGGAGGTTCAGGGAGACTACCAGACATTGCTGGAGCCTCGGTAAGTATTTCAGGGGGGAGTTTGGCACTATTTCCGCCAGTTGCTCAAGCAACTGACGAGCACATGTATGTGGCATCAGGAGATCCCCGCTGGTGCCAGATACTGGGGACTTTGCTGTATTAATAATCCACACATTGTTTTCTGTTTTCTTTTACATTGTTTCCCACCCGGGAATGGGTGAAGTGGGTGTGCTCAAAACTGGATGTACATATAGGCAACAAATCTGTACTAAATGTTTCATTAAGGGCATATATGAAACTTGGGCATCAGGAAATAAGCCATGGTACATATACATATATTCTACTATTATACAGTGCAAAATTTCTATAGTAAAAAATATCAGTAATTGTTATTGATATTTTACTACAAGTAAACCTTACCCTCCCCTGATGCCTAACCTTAACCACTTGAGGACCACAGTTTTTTCGCCCCTTAAGGACCAGAGCCTTTTTCTCCATTCAGACCACTGCAGCTTTCATGGTTTATTGCTCGGTCATACAACCTACCATCTAAATGAACTTTACCTCCTTTTCTTGTCACTAATACAGCTTTGTTTTGGTGCTATTTGATTGCTGCTGCGAGTTTTAGTTTTTATTATATTTATCAAAAAAGACATGCATTTTGTCAAAAAAATGATTTTTTTAACTTTCTGTGCTGACATTTTTCAAATAAAGTAAAATTTCTGTATACATGTTTGTCCAAATGTATTCTGCTACATGTCTTTGATAAAAAAAAAAATCCATTCAGTGTATATTTATTGGTTTGGGTAAAAGTTATAGCGTTTACAAACTATGGTGCCAAAAGTGAATTTTCCCATTTTGAAGCATCTCTGACTTTTCTGACCCCATGTCATGTTTCATGAGGTGCTAAAATTCCAGGATAGTATAAATACCCCCCAAATGACCCCATTTTGGAAAGAGGACATCCCAAAGTATTCACTGAGAGGCATGGTGAGTTCATAGAAGATTTTATTTTTTGTCACAAGTTAGCGGAAAATGACACTATGTGACAAAAAAAAAAGTTTCCATTTCTTCTAACTTGCGACAAAAAAAATGAAATCTGCCACGGACTCACTATGCTACTCTCTGAATACCTTGAAGTGTCTACTTTCCAAAATGGGGTCATTTGTGGGGTGTGTTTACTGTCCTGGCATTTTGGGGGGTGCCTAATTGTAAGCACCCCTGTAAAGCCTAAAGGTGCTCATTGGACTTTGGGCCCCTTAGTGCAGTTAGGCTGCAAAAAAGTGCCACACATGTGGTATTGCCGTACTCAGGAGAAGTAGTATAATGTGTTTTGGGGTGTATTTTTACACATACCCATGCTGGGTGGGAGAAATATCTCTGTAAATGACAATTTTTTGATTTTTATTTTTACACACAATTGTCTATTTACAGAGATATTTCTCCCACTCAGCATGGGTATGTGTAAAAATACACCCCAAAACACATTATACTACTTCTCCTGAGTACGGCGATACCACATGTGTGGCACTTTTTTGCACCCTAACTGCGCTAAGGGGCCCAAAGTCCAATGAGTACCTTTAGGATTTCACAGGTCATTTTGTGACATTTGGTTTCAAGACTACTCACGGTTTAGGGCCCCTAAAATGCCAAGGTATTCCATTAGGAGTATGGTGAGTTCATAGAAGATTTTATTTTTTGTCACAAGTTAGCGGAAATTGATTTTAATTGTTTTTTTTTTCACAAAGTGTCATTTTCCGCTAACTTGTGACATGTGTGACACTTTTTTGCAGCCTAGGTGTGCTAAGGGGCCCAACGTCCTATTCACAGGTCATTTTGAGGCATTTGTTTTCTAGACTACTCCTCACGGTTTAGGGCCCCTAAAATGCCAGGGCAGTATAGGAATCCCACAAGTGACCCCATTTTAGAAAGAAGACACCCCAAGGTATTCCGTTAGGTGTATGGTGAGTTCATAGAAGATTTTATTTTTTGTCACAAATTAGTGAAAAATGACACTTTGTGAAAAAAACAATAAAAATCAATTTCCGCTAACTTTTGACAAAAAATAAAATCTTCTATGAACTCGTCATACACCTAACAGAATACCTTGGGGTGTCTTTTTTCTAAAATGGGGCCACTTGTGGGGTTCCTATACTGCTCTGGTATTTTACGGGCCCAAAACCGTGAGTAGTCTGGAAATTTTGATGACAGGTGGCCTATGAGGGGGCAAATTTTGTGGAACCGGTCATAAGCAGGGTGGCCTTTTAGATGACAGGTTGTATTGGGCCTGATCTGATGGGTAGGTGTGCTAGGGGGTGACAGGAGGTGATTGATGGGTGTCTCAAGGTGTGATTAGAGGGGGGAATAGATGCAAGCAATGCACTGACGAGGTGATCAGGGCTGGGGTCTGAGGGCGTTCTGAGGGTATGGGCGGGTGATTGGGTGCCCTAGGGGCAGATAGGGGTCTAATCTGATGGGTAGCAGTGACAGGTGGTGATTGATGGACAATTAGTGGGTGTTTAGAGGCGAGAAGAGATGTAAACACTGCACTTGGGAGGTGTGGGTGGGTGATCAGATTGCCCGCAAGGGGCAGGTTAGGGGCTGATTGATGGGTGGCAGTGACAGGGGGTGATTGATGGGTGGCAGTGACAGGGGGTGATTGATGGGTGATTGATAGGTGATTGACAGGGAAGAACAGATGTAAATAATGCACTGGCGAATTGATAAGGGGGGGGGGGGTCTGAGGGCAATCTGAGCGTGTGGGCAGGTGATTGGGTGCCCGCAAGGGGCAGATTAGGGTCTAATCTGATGGGTAACAGTGACAGGTGGTGATAGGGTGTGATTGATGGGTGATTGATGGGTAATTAGTGGGTGTTTAGAGGAGAGAACAGATGTAAACAATGCACTTGGGAGGTGATCTGACGTCGGGTTTGCGGGCGATCTGATGGTGTGGGTGGGTGATCAGATTGCCTGCAAGAGGCAGGTTAGGGGCTGATTGATGGGTGGCAGTGACAGGGGGTGATTGATGGGTGATTAACAGGTGATCAGTGGGTTAATACAGGGGGGATAGATGCATACAGTACACGGGGGGGAGGGGGGGGGAGGGGGAGAATCTGAGGGGGGGGGGGGTGATCAGGAGTCCCCAGGGGGCAGTTTAGGGCATAAAAAATAATAGCGTTGACAGATAGTGACAAGGAGTGATTGATGGGTGATTAGGGGAGTGATTGGGTGTAAACAGTGGTCTGAGGGGTGGGCAGGGGGGGGGGGTCTGAGGGGTGCTGTGGGCGATCAGAGGGAAGGGGGGGCGGGATCAGTGTGTTTGGTGCAGACTAGGGTGGCTGCAGCCTGCCCTGGTGGTCCCTCGGACACTGGGACCACCAGGGCAGGAGGCAGCCTGTATAATACGCTTTGTATACATTACAAAGCGTATTATACGCTTCCTATGCGGCGATTGTCAGGTTAACAACCCGCCGGCGCTTCCAATTTGCCGGCAGTTGACGACGCGGGTGGGCGGAGCCTATTGCCGGAGGATGCGCGCGCATAACAGTGCGCGATCCCCGGCCAGCAGCCACAAGAGGACCCGCCGCCGATGGGTGTATTGCGGTCGTTTAGGCCCAGCCTTTGCCGCTGCCCATCGGCTGTAGGCGGTCCTCAAGTGGTTAAGCATCCCCCCACTGCAAACCGCCTTCCTGATGCCTAACCTTAACTACCCCCCACTGCACAAAATCCCTTCCTGATGCCTGTCAATCACCTGTCAATCACCGGCAGCCAGATATATACACTCCTCCCATCGCTCCACCAGGGCGGCTCCCCTCCGTGAATCCCTCCGCTGGCTTCCTATCCAGTCCAGAATCAGATTCAAGATATTGTGTCTGACCTACAAATCCATCCACAAAACCTGTCCAACCTACATTTCTGATCTTACTCAGAGATACACACCAAGCCGCTCACTCCACTCCTCCAATGAACTTCGCCTGACCGTCCCCCAGTCCCATGCACGCCTCCAAGACTTCTCAAGAGCTGCTCCAACACTATGGAACTCCCTACCTCCACCCATTAGGGCAGCCCCCTCCTTCAACACCTTCAAGAAGGCCCTTAAACTCACCTTTTCACTCTGGCCTACCACCTCTCACAATTGCTCTAAACCCACAGCCGAACTCTGGTCCCCTACCTCTCATGTCCCTACCTCTCCCTCTAGATTGTAAGCCTTTGGGCAGGGTCATCCTCCTTTTGTGTCCTACCTGATCATGCACCTCCAATACTGTGCACCCATGCTATGCATTTGAGTGAACCTAACTTGCCTAATCTCCATGCTCCCCTCCAGTGACTGACTAAGCATTACCTTGTACTCATACTGTGCTGTGTGATCTGGTTTTCTTGTATTCCTGTATTGTCATATTGCTGTTTGTCACCCCTAAATATTGTCTGTAACCCAAATGAATGTCCAGCGCTGCGTAATATGTTGGCGCTTTATAAATACAATAAATAATAATAATAATAATGCCTTACCTTAACCACCCACGCCCCTGACAAAAGCCTCCTTCCTGATGCCTGACCTTAACCACCACCCCCCCCCCCCACCCAAAATCCTTTTCTAATGCCTAACCTAAACCTCCCATGCCTCCGGCACAAGCCTCCTTCCTGATGCCTAACCTTAACCACCACCCCTTGCACAAAATCCCTTTCTAATGCCTAACCTTAACCTCCCACGCCTCCGGCACAAGCCTCCTTCCTGATGCCTAACCTTAACTGCCCCCCCCCAATCCCCCTCCCCCCCCCCCCCGGCACAAACTCCCTGCTTGATGCCGTACCTTAACCACCCACTCCCCTGG
Source organism: Hyperolius riggenbachi (assembly GCF_040937935.1). Lineage (NCBI taxonomy): Eukaryota > Metazoa > Chordata > Amphibia > Anura > Hyperoliidae > Hyperolius > Hyperolius riggenbachi. The sequence continues at coordinate 83,781,165 of NC_090656.1, forward strand.
CACAAGCTCTCTTCCTGACGTCTAACCTTAACCTCCCCCCTCCCCAAACCCCCTTCCTGACTCCTAACCTTAACCCCCCCCCCCCCCCCAGCAACATTTTTTTAAAGTATCAGGCTCCACAATAGGCGGCCATACAGATATTGTTATAGGAGGGGACTTGGGCGCCCAAGCACCTGCTAATTTAAATAATAATTTTGACAGTACTTTTCACCTACTTTTATTATTGCAGAGTGCAAAAAGGTTGTTTTAAACAGAAGATTATCTTCTATCAGAAAACGTAGGAAAAAAAGTGACTTGAATAAGGGCTGTAGTGTCTTTCTATCCACCTCCCCTTTCCTGCCAGCCCAGCACAAAGCAGAGTCTCTGTAGCCAGCAGTGACAGCCATCCCTTCTGAACTACAGGTAACCTGCCCTGCCTCTTGCTTGCTAAACTCCTGCAAGTGAGCAGGAAAACCAATATGGGTTCCATATTGAGAAGACAAATTAACTTACAATCCATTTTACAAAAAGTTGGGATGTTGTGCAGAATGTAAACAAAAACAGAATGTGATGATTTGCTACTTATCATTTCGTTAACAACAGTATTAAGATAACTCATCTTTTTTTGCAAACATCAGCTTTCTTATAATTACCTGGACAAGGTTAAGGGCTCGTTTCCTCTATTGCGGAGCGGAATCGCCTGGATTCCACCGCTGACGAAATCGCATGCGAATGCGATTCCGCATGCGTTTTTTGCCGCGATTTCGCATGCAATTTCGCATAGGCAGGGTATATGCGATTTTAACCATGTCACTGCCTGTGTAAATTAACATGGGTACCTATGCGAAGTCGCGGGAAAAACCGCATGCAAAAAACGGGGTTGAGGGAGAGACAGGAAGCCTCTGGGCTATCTTCCTTCTACCCAGGTACAGTAAGTAACTTTTTCCCCCAGTCCAGGTTCACGTTAGCAATAATCATAACAATAGGACTTGCATTGCACATCATAAGCATTCTAGCATACGAATTGAAAACATTTTCACAACACTGGGTACAATATAGTATACACAGTATTCAGATAGGTCTGAACGATTTTAGAAAAAGACTGAATTGGCCAATTTCTGTCAGAAATTGTGATTTCGATTCGATGCACGATTTTCTTCAACTTAAGCTTTAGCACTAAATACACAATGTACAGTAACATTTACAAACATGAATTGACAGAAAATGACATCATACTATCGAATTGATAATATGATGTCATTATCCGTCATGCTTGTAAATGTTACTGCATTGTGAGTTTAATGCTAACGCTTGATTTGAAGAAAATCGTGACTCCTTGTGGCCAGCCCGTATAGGTGATGACGTAGGAGGAAGCAGAGAGTGAACCGCCGGGAGCATTGAGAGCCGCTGAGCCACCGCTACTGTGCAGGGAGCAGCGAGCTGTTACTGCACAGCGGGCTTTAGGAGGACTGGAGTCCCATTCTCGAGCGCTGGGAAAACCGCAGCTTTGACGATCACGTGATCGTCTTGCCCCAAATCGCGATTTCAGTTTAACCCAATAAATCGTTAAGACCTACTCAGTGAACCAAATGACATACATCAAACAGAAAAAGAAAGAGCATTCTGAATCACTTGCACTATTAAAAAAAATGCACGTAACAATTTTCGTACACAAACGCGAATTTGCGTGCGAAATCGAAGCCCTAAGTCTGCTTAAATGGGAAAAAAACCCTATTAGATTCACAAATGATCTTTGGCCATAACCAAAATCTGCCACGACTACACCAATATTTTTTGGCCATTATAGTTTTTAAATAATGCATGCTACTGTAATTAAAACCCATGAAATGTATTTGCCCATTTGTCCCGGTTATAAAACCGTTTAAATTATGTCTCTATCACAATGTTTGGCGCCAATATTTTATTTGGAAATAAAGGTGCATTTTTTTCAGTTTTGCGTCCATCCCTAATTACAAGCCCATAGTTTATAAAGTAACAGTGTTGTACCCTCCTGACATAAATATTTAAACAGTTCAGTCCCTAAGGTAACTATTTGTGTATTTTTTTTAATTTTACATTTTTTAATTTTTTTTAATTATAAAAAAAAAATGGGGAGTGTGGGAGGTAATGAGTTAATTTTTTGTGTATAAGTAATGTATTTGTATGTGAAAAATGCTTTAGGGTGTAGTTTTACTATTTGGCCACAAGATGGCAACAGTAACTTTTTGTTTAATGCGACCTCCAAGCGTCCAAAGTACTAGGAGGCTGGGAAAGTTGTTTTTTTTTTCACAATGATCGCGCTGCTTATCGGAGAAGCAGCGGATCATTGCTGGGCTTAGATCAACGAACGGGAATGGATTTTCCCGTTCATTGATCTCCGGGCGAGCGGCCGGCGGCGTGTTTACGAGCGGGAGTGCGCGCTAGAGCGAGCGGGAGTGCGCGCTAGAGCGAGCTGGAGCACGGGCAGCGGCGGGAGCGCGGAAAGTACGGATTTCTCCGTCCCTGGGGGTGAAAGGATGGAAAAAGGGACAGAGAAATTCGTACGCGTGGGGGTAAAGTGGTTATTCATACAGACATTGTTTGTGTACAAAACAAGTAACAAAATGAATGTCACAGCTGAATTTAAATAAACACTTTCCAACTAAAGTTGTTTTGTAAATTCAGCTGTTATTTATTTTTTAACTTGTCATGTTCATGTAAGATGTTTGTATTAATGAATGATATTGCAGAAGCTATGTAAACATATTTTATGCATTATTATTAAAAGCTGAGTTTTACCATGCTTGCTCCTCTAAACCCCACTCCTGGCTGATATACTGTATGTCAGTAGTGTATGTATATTTTATAATTTACTTGGTCACACTTTAGACTGCAGGTGTCAATACATGGATAGTAATACCATATATTAAAAATTGAGATGGATAATTCTAAAAAGCCCCACAAAATGTTTTTCTTACTCGGGTAGCTCAGAGTCAGTAACCCATTCCTTAAAAGTGGACCTGAACTCTTGCACAGGACAGAAGGAAAACGTAGAGAAATGTACCCAGTATGTATTTAGAGAGTTTAGTTAAACCCCTCATTTGTGTCTAATCACAAGTTGTAATTTGATATCTCTCCTGTGTCACATGACTGCCTATGGCAGAGATGGCAAATAAGCCCATTTGAAAGCACGGGCGATAAACAATATGGCTGCTTCCATGAATCAGGAAGTAGAAACTGTGCAGATTTATTTTAGGATTTGTATCAGTTGTAACAAAGAAATGTTTTTTGTTTAAAGGTTATTATGCTGTTGGGAATCTTTTAGAGCAGAGAGGAGTTTTAAGTTCAGGTCCACTTTAACATACCAGTTGTCCCACTAAATGCTAGATGAAAAGCTGTGGAGTGCCAATTCCACTCTGTCAATTAGGCTCTGTAGTGTGGAAAGCTTAAAGGACAACTGTAGTGAGAAGTATATGCAGACTGTCATATTTTTTTTCCTGTTAAACAATACCATTTGCCTGGCAGCCCTGCTGGGGTCTATTTGACTACAGTAGTGTCGGAATAACACCAGAAACAAGCATGCAGCTAATCTTGTCAGATCTGACAATAATATTGGAAACACCAGACTTGCTGCACGCTTGTTCAGGCTAAAGGATTAAAGGCAGAGGATCAGCAGGCCTGGCAGGAACTGGTATTGTTTAAAAGGAAATAAATATGGCAGCCTCTATATCCCTTTTGTTACAGTTGTCCTTTAAGTTTAGTGCTTTGTTTGTGTCATGCAGGTGGAACGTATAATTGAAAACCAGTACACAACCTCTGCAACTGGTATACCTTCTGCAAAACCGGTATGCTTGGATCATAAGTGTAGCTAGGACATAGCATGAGCTGACCCATCACCAGGCTTTAAAGAGGAACTATAATGAAAATCACATAATGAATACATTTATGGATTATTTACAGTATTCATTTATAGATGATTTAGTCAGTGTTTGCCCATTGTAAAATATTTCCTCTCTAAATAAAAATCTGAAATGTATCACTAGAGGCGACATCTATAGTTCTGCCCGGCGATCTGTAAGGAATGTTCACTACTGAGAGTTTTATGCACAGAGGAAGATACTGCTTGCTTGGCAGGTGGAAAAAAACGCTATTTCCAACAATGCAATGAGGTTCACAGACAACAAACTGTCAGGACCTAGGTCATGACATCACACTGTGGGAGGGGTTTCACCACAACATTAGCCATACAGACCCCCCTAAAGAACGCTTACAAAGCTGCTCAGGGCGCTGCCCTAGGGAACTCTGACCACAACTTTATCCACCTGATCCCTTCCTACAGAAGGCTCCTCGAGTCCTCGAAGCCTACCACCAGGACTGTCAGAAAATGGTCGGAGGAGGCAAAGCTTGAGCTACAGGTATGTTTCGACTGTACCGACTGGTCGGCCCTGGAGGCACCAACCCTGGAGGAGTGGACAGATAATGTCACCTCCCATATCAGCTTCTGCGAGGAATCGTGCATTCCAACCAAATCCTTCAAGGTCCTCCCAAACAACAAGCCTTGGTTCAACAGTAAACTACGCCGCCTGCGGAAACTCAAGGAAGAGGCGCACAAGTCTGGCACCTCAGAAGAGTTCAGGGCAGCTAGGAACTTCCTAAACCGAGAACTAAGGGCTTCAAAAAGGGCCTACTCCGACAAACTGGGTTTTAGTCTCCAGTCCAACAACCCACGGGAGGTGTGGAAAGGCTTCAGGGCAGTGACGAAATTCAAAGCACCTGCACATCCCGCGACCGCCAGCACCCAACTGGCGGCGGAGCTCAACGAGTTCTACTGCAGATTCGAGCACCAACCCGGGCAGCATAGCTCCCCCACACCTATACCAAGGGAGGTGTGAGAGATCGCGGAAAAGCCGCCGCGTGTGCTGATAGCAAGGCGGCTGATTCCAATGCGGCGGTTTGCACGCGGAGGCGTGCGTCTGGTAACATGGCATAACGCGGAAAAGCCGCCGCATGTATTGACAGCAAGGCGGCTGGTTCCGCGTCCAGTGCTGCGGTTTACACGCAGCAGCGTGTGTCTGGTGTGGCTGAGTCTGTTAGTTCACACAGGCTTAGGAATACGCGCGCGCGCGCTGAGAGGCAGAACTTTTATGATGGGCAAGGGGGGATCAGCTGACCAAGCCGGTCAGCTGACCCCAGAGCTGGTAACTATTGGTTGATCACTTAGGGGTGGCGCCAGTGAGCACTACTCCACATATAGTTACTGCTGGTCACAAGTTGTCTGCTGTTGCGAACACTACGTGGAAGCACTCAGACCTTAGTCAGATCCAACAGTGTGGTTGAACCAGGGGGACCTGGGAATTCACACTGAGCCAGATTACTTGTATTGTTATTCTGTTTATGCTTAGACCAGTTCCAGGGTGTAGAGACCACGGACCTCACACCCAGACTAGGGAACTTGTGTTATCAATCTGTTATACATCAGACTAGTTCCAGGGTGTAGAGACCACGGACCTCACACCCAGACTAGGGAACTTGTGTTATCAATCTGTTATACATCAGACTAGTTCCAGGGTGTAGAGACCACGGACCTCACGCCCAGACTAGGGAACTTGTGTTATCATTCTGTTATACATCAGACTAGTTCCAGGGTGTAGAGACCAAGGACCTCACACCCAGACTAGGCATTGTTTGATATCTGTTATGACTTATAGCTTTCCCGACTACACCTTTGATCTCTGATTCGGTACCTTGCATATCTGACATTCCGTTGCCAAACCCTGCTTGCCTTGGATACCGAATCAGCCTTCTGTCTTTGTACTTTGTCTGTCCGTGTGTTGCCGACCTGGCTTGCCCGACCTCGAGAGCTATCTCTCCCATTAAGAGATAGTCTCCAGATCAGTCAGTGACATCCACCTTCAGGTGTCACGCACTCTCTGGTCCTTCCTACTTCTAGCCTGACTCCACCCCTTGGAGAGTCTCAGGCTACTGGAAGGTTTCTGTACCTTCAAGAGCAGTATTGCTCATACTGCCTGCAATCACCTGTTCACAGGTGCGTTACTCAAAGTACTACTGTTACACCAAACACTCACACATTTATAGGTGTCCAGAGGTTAGCAATATATCTGTATTATCGGTGATTCTGCTGGTCATCAATAATCAGGTATATATCTGCATTCTTGGTGATACTGCAGATCACCAATAATCAGATTCTCCCTGCGTGCTGACACCGATCGTTACAGGAGGCTCCTTCCGTCCCAATCCTACCGCTGGGTCACGATCCCCCTGCACCAGTCGTCATTCAGGAAGCGGACGTACTGAGTCTGCTTCGAAGGATTAATCCCAGGAAGGCCTCTGGTCCAGACGGGGTGTCATCGGCCTGTCTGAGATCTTATGCAGACCAACTAGCCCTCGCCCTGACACCCATCTTCAACAGGTCCCTAGCAGAAGGAAAGGTACCATCCTGCCTCAAAAGATCCCTGATTATCCCAGTTCCCAAAAAGCCAGGGAATACAGATCTCAACAACTTCAGGCCTGTAGCCCTTACTCCTGTCATTGCGAAGATCCTCGAATGCATCGTTCTCACCCTCCTGAAGCGCTCCACCGACATCCTCCTTGACCCACACCAATTCGCGTATAGGGCAAACAGATCTGTAGAGGATGCCATAAATGTCAGTTTGGCTTACATCACAGAGCACCTCGACAAACCAGACTCTTACGCCAGGATCCTGTTCCTGGATTTTAGCTCCGCTTTCAATACCATCTGCCCGGTCATCCTGCTCGACAATCTCAGGCAGCTAGGAGTAGATCCCATTCTGCGCACATGGGTCAGAGACTTCCTCTCCAACAGAACACAGCGAGTTAAGCTTGGCAACTGCTTCTCCCACGAAAGAACCACCAACGTAGGCACTCCGCAAGGGTGCGTGCTGTCTCCTCTACTCTTTTCTCTGTATACGAACAACTGCACCACATCTGCGGACTCTGTGAAGGTCATTAAATTTGCAGACAATACAACTATCACTGGCCTTATTGACAACAAAGGGGAGCACACCTAACGAAGCGAGATCGAGAGGACTAGCAGTTGGTGCAAGGAGAACAAGCCGGTTCTCAATGCAACAACTGTTGAGCTTACTGTAGACTTCAGGAAGCACCCCCCTGTGCTCTCCCCTGTCCTCATCGATGATACTGCGGTCTCCAGCGTGTCCGATGTACGATTCCTTGGCACAACCATAACCAAGAACCTTAGGTGGGAGCAAAACACTTCCAAGATACAGAAGAATATGTATCAAACGCAGATAGAACAGAGGCGCCAAAAAGTGTAAAAACACTAATATTTAAAAACAGTAAAAAGAGGGAAGGTAAGGTGGACTTACCTCCCTCTAGCAGTGGACAACAAAACTCTGAGGTAGAGTAGAATGCATTTATTAAACAGTGTAACTCCTAAAGATGCAACGCGTTTCGCGGGCCACAGCACCGCTTCCTCAGGCTATACAGGAGTTCAAAAAAGCTGTATCCAATCCAAGTATTGAATGAGCGCCTGTGTCCATAATTCAATACTTGGATTGGATACAGCTTTTTTGAACTCCTGTATAGCCTGAGGAAGCGGTGCTGTGGCCCGCGAAACGCGTTGCATCTTTAGGAGTTACACTGTTTAATAAATGCATTCTACTCTACCTCAGAGTTTTGTTGTCCACTGCTAGAGGGAGGGAAGTCCACCTTACCTTCCCTCTTTTTACTGTTTTTAAATAATAGTGTTTTTACTCTTTTTGGCGCCTCTGTTCTATCTGCGTTTGATACATATTACTTATCCACACTTGGTGGAGGGGTACGCCCCCTTTTTTCTCCTGTCTACAGAGAGTGACTTTTATACCCGAGTGGGGTCGGGTACCAATTCTCCCCACCTGCCTTTCAAGTGGTTGCCTGCTGGTGACCCTTTTTTGTGAGTATAATTCTGCACGAACTATCTAGACAGATTTTCTCTGTTAAAACTATATTGCACTATTGGGCTCTCGGTGCCCTGTTTTTTCTTTTGTTTTACAAGATACAAAAGAAGGCCCAGCAGAGGCTATTCTTCTTGCGTCAACTAAAGAGATTCGGCATGCCGTGCTAACTGTTGACCAGCTTCTATACCGCTACCACGGAATCCATACTCTGTTCCTCTGTCATAGTATGGTTCACAGGAGCATCCGCCAAGGACAAGCACAAACTTCAAAGGGTAATCGACACTGCGGAGAAAATCATAGGATCACCCTTGCCTCCACTAGACCTCCTCCACATGGCGAGACTCGGGTCGAGGGCTTCCAAGATCTCTGTTGACCCCTCCCACCCGGGGAATCGCCACTTCGAGCTCATGCCAACAGGCCTACGTTACAGGACCATCTACCCCAGAACCACCAGGCGCAGGAACACATTTTTCCCTCAAGCTGTTCTCCACCTGGACTCTATCTCCTAGCCAGCACCCAGATCTCTGAACTATCTCCACTCTGGCCAGTACTGGCCCACACTCTAGCTGCTAGTGCTCCAATGAGTGTTCCCTAGTATCTGCCAGAGCTCCCATGAATGTTCATCAGTATCTGCATGTTGCTATACCTGTCTCATTGTAATTCCTGTTGTTCTTGTTCTGTCTGTCATGTAAAGATGTCATGTGTACCACAACCAATTCCAGGTATGACAACTGCCGTACTTGGCGAATAAACTTGATTCTGATAATCTATTTGAGAAAAGGGGGGTATCAGCTACTGATTGGGATATAGTTCAAGCCTTGTAAAGTTTCTGTTTAGCGCTTTGTTTGTGTCATGCAGTTGGAACTTATAATTGAAAACCAGTACACAATCTCTGCAAATAGACAGTACACCAACTGCAAAATTGGTACGCTTGCATCATAAGTGTAGCTAGGACATACCATGATCTGACCCATCACCAGGCTTTAGCATGGTTACATGGGAACTAGGAGTTAATGCAAATGCCCCTGTGTATACTGACTTTAAACATGCCTATTAGTCCCCAAGCAGTACTGGATGTTATGGAAAAGTCACACTCTTGGTTGGCATTTATCATAAAAGCTTGAGAGCTTAAAGGGTACCTGTACGGGAAAAGATGCCTGAAATGGGTACTCACCTGAATAGAAGGAAGCCTCTGGTTAATCCATCGGCTTCCCCCATTCTCCTCCAATAGGCCATTCCAGTGCTGAGTCCCTGAAAAGTGTTGACGGCTTACACATGCGCAGTAGCACAAACCCGATTGGGCTCGACTTTTTCCACCGAAGTCTGAGTGTGTTTGTGTTGCTGCGCATGAGTGAGCCATCTGCGTCGGCACAGTATCACAGACCCAATCAAGCTTAACTTTTTCTGCCGAAACCAAGTGGTTCTGTGCTACTCCACAGGTGCAGTGTGGCTGCGCACCTGCAAGCTTCGGGGATCTCAGTGCTGAAACGGCCTGGCAGAGGACTTGGGAGGGTCTTGTAGGATCCAGGATCTCCCGAAGGAAGTATCGAAAATGTCTATTTGCAAACCTCACAGGTTTGCTTTGTGCTAATTACACACATGCAAAAATTGTTGCCAGGCAGGCATTGGGACACGATTCTTCAGGCGGCAATTTGATGCATGATGCTGTACAGAAACATCACTAGCTTTCAGGCTAGCAATGTGTACTGTTGCTATGGAGGGGAGAGGAAGGACCCCTCCATAGCAAGACTGCGAAACTGGTCGGGAAGGAGACAGGTGGCACCTTTACTGTCTTACTGGTTGTGGACCAGAATACACACGCAAATCTTTGTCAGGGTTTCCAGAATAAGCAGTATTTTCCAGCATCCGAGTTGGACAGGGAAACGTTGCCTTTTCCGCCAATAGGCTTCCCGTCAGCATACAATTCGGAGGGCATGGTGAAGTTTACCGCAGCATACATATGAATACCTATAGCCATGCATGGCATGGCTATAGCGGCTCGGCTGCAGCTTCGCAGCAGCATGGGGGCTGCATCTGATTTGGAAAAGGATGCACCTTCAGAGTCGAAATAGCCTCTATGTGTTAAAAAAACATCAGTGTCACCAAATCCCCCCCCCCCCCCAAACAAAAAACAAAACTAGGAAGAACACGTTTAAGTGAAGAGGGAACCCTAGGGGTAAAGCCAGCTATGCATTCCTTTGCGTATTTGGTAGAGATTGGAATCAGGCACGAGGAGACAGGAATTTATACATCATTTTTTTTGTACTAGTCTATTGAGTTTTGGGCTGGTCACATGGGAAGCTGTGTATCGCCTATTACTGAAACCGGAGATACACTTTCACGTGCAACACAATCGGAATGTACCGTGTCAGGAAGAAATCACCAAAGCACAGCCCCCTAATCTGCCACTGTCACTATGAGCATTGACGTCACTGAGCACAGCCACGCAGAAGTGATAACAGAGCAGCTCTTGTAACCATTCAGCACGCGAGAGCCAGCTGAGCGTTGCCTTGCGCTAGACACCAGATACGTAGGAGGAGTCTCTTTGTACTTCTTGCAGGTAAGCTCCGCAGTTGCCATTTTTACTGAAGGAACCAACGGTGTGGTTGAATAAACCATTAGATTTAAATACCGTTACCATTACAAAGCCTTCAAAGCGTGTTTATTACGTTTTACATCTTGTGTAGACCGTATGAAAACGAAAGTTTGACCAGGGCCGGATTTTTACTTTTTTACACCCTAGGCCCAGTATCACCAACCGCCCCCCCCCCCCCCCTTCCCGCATTTTTTTCTAACTGACCTTCCGCAGTGCGCCTTAGTTTAAATTTGAGTTCTGTTCAGAACCATTTAAAGCAGCGGTACCAATTGGAACACTCATCCATGCTCCCAACAAGGAAAAAGCAGCAACTCCTTCAGCGAGTGTGATTTTAAAGTAAACTTGAGAGGGGGGAACAAGTTTTTTTTTAATTACCTGAGGGTTCTTTCAGCCTTTCATAGCCTTACAAGTCCCTTGGTTCCCGCCTGGTCCATTCCGTTGTGTTGCTACTCCCTCCGAATTATCACAAGTGGTGGGTTACTGCGCATATGTTGCCCAGGTTGCACATCTCCTTAATCGTGCTCTCATGGCGGGGAGCATTCTATTGAAGCGCAGAACGCACAAAGCATAGGGAGCGTGATTGAGGAGGTGCGCGGCCTGGGTCACACATGTGCAGTAGCCACAACTGGTCTAGTGGACAAGCTTCTGGAGGGGGATAGCGACACAGCCTAACAGACCGTGAACAAATCAAGAGACCTGTAAAGCTATGAGGGGCTAGAGGAAGCCCCAGATAAGTAAATTAAAACGTTTTCCCATCTCAGGGATTTTTTAAAGGAAAAAGATTTATACTTACCTGGGGCTTCCTCCAGCCCCCAGTAACCGGTTTGCTTGGTCATCACCATTCTCCCACAATGAAGCCCACAATCCAGCCCAGTCGCACGCCAGAGTGCATGTGTGGTAAAGGAGGGCCCTCATTTAAATACCATTCAGAGCATTTTGCGCAAGCAAAGTTAGCAAAATGCGTATGCGCAGAACACTCCCTGACTGCACACACGCTGTAAAGTGTGACTGAACAAGACAGAGGGCAAGGGTTGGACAGGGCAGAAGCAGACCATTAGGGGACCACAGTCAGCAAAGACAGAGGATGGGGAGTGGTAAGAAGTCCTAGGATATATAATTACCTAATTAATATAAAATCACATTAATTCTAAAGGGGAGGGGGCTCAATAAACATCACCACCCAGCAATTGTCATTTTACATTTGATTTTTGCAGTCAGTGGCACATGACATGATGCTGAAGGCAGCAGATGATTTCAAACTATATATCTTTAACTTACAATCAAAGGTGCAGGGTGGGTGCATTCCAGACACAAAGCTGGAGCCAGGGATGTGCGCAGCTGGTAAATAGGAAAGGGGGGGTCTCGCTCTCCAGGGCGCCTGTGCACTGAAGTTCCTATGGATCCATCAGCCCCAGCGGCACCACGAGACCTCCCCATCCTAGTCTCCTGGCCAGCGCCTGTGCTGTGACGTGACGTCACTGATTGACAGCGGGGGCGCCCTGTTACAAGATACGCTCTCCCCGCTGCAAGTTGGAAGCTCGGAGCTCAGCTGCCTGGGGCTTGATAGCAGGAGAGTCTGAGCTGTACCGGCCATATGGCGGCTGGCGGCTGCCAGGTGCAGGCAGGCTCGCTCGAGTCAATGGCAGCAGCAGCAGCTTCACTATCAGCGCATTGCTCCCGATTTCCTCCTCAGTCCTCAAGGTTTCCCGCCTCCTTGTAACCAGGCAACCGCAGCCGCCTCCACCTGCCTCGCCTCTGCTCACTCACATCGCACACAGAGCGGCAAGCGAGGCGGGCGGCTGCGGAAAGTTGCGGGTGGCTGAGCTGACAGCCTATAGAGGCGGGTGACAGGCACAGTCAGTTAACCTGTCACCAGCGGCCGCCCCACAGAATGTTAAAAATTTAATCGCCCTAGTCCTGTGCCTTGGGGGTGTGGAGTCTAGGTGATATACTTTGTCGAGGTGTTATACCCGGACTACTTTGGTAGAGTAATTTTATATGTCAGTATGTCAAACTAATATACTTCATAGAATTGTACTACCATGTAGGATTGATTGACAATTGATATGTCAATTTGTCAAGCTATCCTATTCAATGCAGCTTACTTACCAAGTAGGATAAAACGATAGGGATTTATTTATGACAAATCGACCTGGCTGTCTTAAATTTTAAATAAATATAAATAACAATAGGTAGGATAAATTGACAATCGATTTGTTAATGTGTCTAGACATCCTACTTCATTAGGATTTACTAGTTTAAAGGTTTATAGTATCAGGTAGGATATATAGACAATTGATAAATAAATGTGTCTAGATATCCTATTTCATCTAGGTATACTACTTTAAAGGTTTACAATATCAGGTAGGTAGGATAAATTGACAATCGACTTGTTAATGTGTCTAGATATCCTACCTCATCAGGATATACTACTATTTAATTTCTGTTTCAGGTAGGATATATAGACAATTGATATATAAATGTGTCTAGATAACCTACGACATCTAGATTTACTACTGTAAAGGCATACATAGTCAGGTAGGCTAACTTGACAATCGATATGTTAATGTGTCTAGATATCCTACCTTATCAGGATATACTACCCTATGGTTTAAATTATCAGGTTTGATATATTGACAATTGATATATAAATGTGTCTAGACATCCTACTTCATCTAGTTTTCATACTTACCGGGTATAAAATCTACATGTAGGTTAACTTGACAATCGATATGTTAATGTGTCTAGATATCCTACTTCATCAGGATGTACTACCTCAAGGTTTATATTACCAGGTATGATATATTGACAATCCTCTATATTAAAACACTTTGTCTCTGCGTCCCGTTGTCTGTGTGTGTGTCCCTGCTATTGCGCTACTGCGCATGTGCCGCAGGGAAACCCTTTGGACAGGGAGCAGGACAACCAGGGGGCAGCCAGCCGCGCGCGCGTGGTGAGTGGGCGTGCATGCGCGGTGGACAGGCGGGTGCGCGTGCATCAGGCAGCGCCGACGGACCTAGCCCGTTTTTAAACGGGCTAAGGTCACTAGTTGATATATAAATGTGTCTAGATATCGTACTTCATCTGGATTTACTGCTTCAAAGTGGAAGTGCACTCTTTACATATCTCTCCAGCGGCTGCTTCACTACTTCACTTTCGTCAGACTGGCCGTGACTGGAGGAAGTTACGTTACCCGGGACCGGAGCTGCAGACAGTGGAGGATGGCGGCGTGGGAAAGATCCGTGACCATGGTGCTAGAGGGAACCCTAGGTACAGTATACTCTGGCGTATAAGACTACTTTTTAAACCTTGAAAATCCTCTGAAAACTCAGGGGTCGTCTTATACGCCCGGTGTCATTGATGCCCAGGTGATACGCTGCTGAGGACTGTAGTGAAGCAGTGCAGGCGCACATGTGCGTGATCTGAGAGGCAGAGGAGGAGGATACAAAGGCGGGCCAGATGTGTGAAAGAGGCGTGTTTTATGGGCACAGCGCGATCTATTCTTCCATACCGGTCTGATAAACAAACAAGGAGAGCTGACCAATCCACTTAGGGAGAGGGAGAGTTTACCAATCCAACCAGTCAATCGCCTATATACTGTTTTATATACAGTGGGTTGCAAAAGTATTCGGCCCCCTTGAAGTTTTCCACATTTTGTCACATTACTGCCACAAACATGCATCAATTTTATTGGAATTCCACATGAAAAACCAATACAAAGTGGTGTACATGTGAGAAATGGAACGAAAATCATACATCATTCCAAACATTTTTTACAAATAAATAACTGCAAAGTGGGGTGTGCGTAATTATTCGGCCCCGAGTCAATACTTTTGCTGCAATTACAGCTGCCAGTCTTTTAGGGTATGTCTCCCACCAGCTTTGCACATCTAGAGACTGAAATCCTTGCCCATTCTTCTTTGCAAAACAGCTCCAGCTCAGTCAGATTAGATGGACAGCGTTTGTGAACAGCATTTTTCAGATCTTGCCACAGATTCTCGATTGGATTTAGATCTGGACTTTGACTGGGCCATTCTAACACATAGATATGTTTTGTTTTAAACCATTCCATTGTTGCCCTGGCTTTATGTTTAGGGTCATTGTCCTGCTGGAAGGTGATCCTCAGCCCCAGTCTCAAGTCTTTTGCCGTCTCCAAGAGGTTTTCTTCCAAGTTTGCCCTGTATTTGGCTCCATCCATCTTCCCATCAACTCTGACCAGCTTCCCTGTCCTTGCTGAAGAGATGCACCCCCCGAGCATGATGCTGCCACCACCATATTTGACAGTGGGGATGGTGTGCTCAGAGTGATGTGCAGGGGGCACACAGCCTAAAACCACTCATGCAGCTGTCTGAAGGCCACTGTCCCTTATCGTAGGAGTGGTGGTGCTCATCCGGATTCCGGATACCCAAACTACCCGGATTACCCGAACTTTTTCTGCTATCCGACCTCGCATCCGGATAGTAGAGATGGGCCGAACCTCCGATTTCCTGTTTGCAAACCCTGTGCTCGAACTTTTGCGGAAGGTCCGGTTTTGCGCGAACTTTCGCGAACCGCAATAGACTTCAATGGGGAGGCAAATTTCAAAAACTAGAAAAAATTATGCTGACCAGAAAAGTGATGGAAAAGATGTTTCAAGGGGTCTAACACCTGGACCCCTGGGTGGAGGAGTGGGATACATGCCAAAAGTCCCAGGGAAAAAATCTGGATTTGACGCAAAGCAGCGTTGTAAGGGCAGAAATCACATTGAATGCTAAATTACAGGCCTAAAGTGCTTTATAACATCTTGCATGTGTATACATCAATCAGGGAGTGTAATTAGTGTACTGCTTCACACTGACACACCAAACTCACTGTGTAACGCAGCGCAAACAGCTGATTGTGTAGTGACGGCCGTGCTGCCTGGTGCGCAACATGGCGAGATTGCTCTTCCTCAGTGATATCAGGTAATGTCTGACTGCCTTATCAACTTTCCATGGTTCTTTCTCTACCATTGTTAAATCTTACATCTATTTTATTTTTAAATTACATTTTCTGCTTGTGGTTCAGTACCTACAACGAGAATCCTATGGAGGGCAAGTCTGCCATTGTGACCAAGGGTAATGGCCGGGGAATCAGGGTTCGATTCTGGTCCGAAGTGGGAGCCTGAGACCCATGCTGTATAAGTCCTGTACCTGCCCTGACCACGCTTTGCAGACCAGGCATCTGTGGTCAGGTTGACCCTTGACCCAACGCTGTTCGCCAGAGATGACACCACTTACCTCTCAACTTCATGGTACAGTTTGGGTATCGCCTTTCTAGAAAAATAAGTGCGGCCTGGTATCTTCCACTGCGGTGTCCCAATGGCCACAAATTTACGGAAAGCCTCAGAGTCCACCAGCTTGTATGGTAATAGCTGGCGAGCTAATAGTTCCGCCACGCCAGCTGTCAGACGCCGGGCAAGGGGGTGACTGGCAGAAATTGGCTTTTTCCACTCAAACATTTCCTTCACGGACACCTGGCTGCTGTGGGCAGAGGAGTAGGAACCAATCAAGGGCAGAGGCGGAGTGGAGGAGGGTGGCTGTGAAGGTGCAAGGGTGAAAGTGGCTGAAGATGCTGCACCTGAAGGAGGAAGAGGAGAAGGCAGGTGGCTTTTCTTTTGTGTGGTTTTTGCTCAGGTGTTCTTCCCATTGCTGTTTATGCCTTTTCTCCAGGTGCCTTCGTAAGGCACTTGTCCCTACATGAATGTTGGCCTTTCCACGGCTCAATGTTTGGAGACAGAGAGAACAGATGGCTTTACTCCGATCTGAGGCAGACACATCAAAAAATGTCCACACTGCTGAGCCACCCTGGGGTGATGGCACTATGGTGGCCTCAGCAGTTGACGTTGAATGGCATGTTGGCTGGCTGTCCATAGCTGGCGATACATGGCGCTGGACACTGCCACCAGCTGTTTCTGAGGAAGAGCTCCCTCTGCTTCTTTCAGGGACTCATCTCCTCCTACTCCTCTCTGACTCCCCCTCCAAACTGTCTCCCTGGTCATCTCCTCTATTGGGAACACACGTGGCATCCGTATAATCGTCATCATAATCATCCTGCCCAGCTTCGCTTTCCTCAGACACCTCCAAAACTGCACCAGCACCAGGTACTTCATCATCCCTCTCCTCACACGTTACGTCCATAGTGTCGCCACCTAACTCAGCCGTATGAGGTGGTGTAACTTGATTAGCTCCTTCATCTTGTTGTAGCAGTAGTGGCTGTGAATCAGTGATTTTACCACCAAATAACTCCTGCGAGGTGTCAAATGCAGTGGATGTGGTGCTTGTAGTAGTGCTGGGGGCTGCGGAAGATGAGGTGTTCTGTGCTGCTAAATAGTCAACCACGTCCTGACAATCTTGGGAGGGAATGGGATGTGCCTTCTTCTGAGCACTGTACTTTAGGCCAGGGCCGCACGAAATCACATGAACACGACCTCGCGCACACCTGCCAGGTGGCCTTCCTCTGGGTCTGGCTCTACCTCTTCATCTATCTGTTTTGTCCATTTTGTCCATATCGGGGGGGGGGGGGGGGGGAATGAAGTGAAAGGTTTGCACTGATTTGACTAATACAATGTGCAGTCACACAGGTGCAGCAGTTAACAGGTATGCACAGAGTGGTATATCACACTGCGTGCACTTACGTAGGTAGGTGGGTTCACAGAACACAACAGTTAGGTCTATGCTGCGATGAGGTGGTTTCACTGAACACAACAGCTAGGTATATGCTGTGATGAGGTGGTTTCACTGAACACAACAGCCAGGTATATGCTGTGATGAGGGAGTTTCACTGAACACAACAGTCAGGTATATGCTGTGATGAGGTGGTTTCACTGAACACAACAGTCAGGTATATGCTGTGATGAGGTGGGTTCACTGAACACAAAGGTAGGTATATGCAGTGATGAGGTGGGTTCACTCAACACAAAGGTAGGTACAGTATATGCAGTGATGAGGTGGGTTACCTAAACACAAAGGTAGGTATATGCAGTGATAAGGTGGGTTCACTGAACACAAAGGTAGGTATATGCAGTGATGAGGTGGGTTCACTCAACACAAAGGTAGAGGTATATGCAGTGATGAGGTGGGTTCACTGAACACAAAGGTAGGTATATGCAGTGATGAGGTGGGTTCACTCAACACAAAGGTAGGTATATGCAGTGATGAGGTGGGTTCACTCAACACAAAGGTAGGTATATGCAGTGATGAGGTGGGTTCACTCAACACAAAGGTAGGTATATGCAGTGATGAGGTGGGTTACCTAAACACAACAGGTACTAGGTATATACAGTACTGGGTATTACAATGTGCAGCTCCCTGTCACACACACAGGTAGTCACTGAATGTGCTGGGCTGCTGGCAGTGGCACACACACAGTATGAATTATCAAGGCTGTCTATGCAACACAAGTGTCAGTTTGATTGACACACAGAAAAAAAAATAGATCACAAGAACAGGATTAGCTCTGAAAAGAGCTGTTGAGGGGTGCTATTAAAGCAATAAGATTCAGCCAGGAGCAAGCTAAGCAGCCAAGAACCTAACTAATCTGTCCCTAGGAGAAACAATCTGCAGCAGCTGTCCCTTCTCTGTCTATAGCAGGCACACGAGTGAGTGTAATGGCCGGCGGAGCCTGCCTTGTATAAGGGGGGGGGGCTCCAGGGCTGAGTGTAGCCTGATCGGCTACAATGTGCCTGCTGACTGTGATGTAGAGGGTCAAAGTTGACCCTCATAGAGCATTATGGGGCGAATCGAACTTCCAGGAAAGTTCGCCGGCGAAGGCGAACCACCCGAAGTTCGCCTGGAACCGTTCGCCGGTGAACCGTTCGGGACACCTCTAACGATCGCCTGTCGATAGAAACCGCTGACCTGCCGCCATTCTGGAGACTCCCTGCACTGTCCCCAGTGTCCTGCTGCAGTGTTCCTGTGTAGTGCTGCCGGTATCACTCACCTGACCTGATGCCCGCGTTGATCTGCTGCCTGGGGTCCTCTGTGTTCCTGGCGTCCGCCTCCGATATCTTGCAGCAATCTTCCACTCCCCCGTAAGGTAATTAAGCTGCGGCAACTGCTCCGGGCATCACTCACCACGTGCTTGCAGACCGCGAGATCAGCCGCCTAGCCGCCGGTACTTCCTGGTCGCGTTATTACAGACGCGACCAGCACTAGAGGAAAGAAGCTGCTGATCTTGCTTTCTGCAAGCACGTGGTGAGTGATGCCCGGAGCAGTTGACGCAGCTTAATTACCGTACGGGGGAGCGGTAGACTGCTGAAAGATATCGGAGACAGACACCAGGAACACAGAGAGCATCAGAACAGCAGCTGTGATTCACTGCGGGCATCAGGTCAGGTGAGTTAAATATGGGGGGGGGAAGAGGACAGGAGGAGGACATGGGGCAGGAGAAGGGCATGGGGGACAGGAGGAGGACACGGGGCAGAAGCACACATGTGGGCACAGGAGGTAGACATAAGGACACAGGAGGAGGACACAAGGGGGGGAGAAGGGGAAGGAGGAGGCCACAAGAGGGAAAGGAGGAGGACACAAGGTGGCACAGGAGGATACATGGGGGCACAAGAGGAGAACACAAGGGGGGGACAGGAAGAGGACACAAGGGGACACAGGAGGAGGACCCAAGGGGGGCAGGAGGAAGGCACTAAGGGGGATGGGAAGAGGTCACAAAGGGGGACAGAATGAGCCACAGAGGGAGGACACAAGGAGCCACAAAGGGGAACAGGAGGTGGACACAAAGGAGGATGGGAGAAGGACACCATAATTGGGGGGAAAACAATTCGCCCCTAGACCATAGATGCACCAGGTTTAGTATATTTATTTTTCCCCTCACTTTTGCCCTCTAAACCTGGGTGTGTCTTATAGTCCGAAAAATACGGTACTCCTCACGGTTTAGGGACCCTAAAATGCCAGGGCAGTATAGGAACCCCACAAGTGACTCGATTTTAGAAAGAAGACGCCCCAAGGTATTCCGTTAGGTGTATGGTGAGTTCATAGAAGATTTTATTTTCTGTCACAAGTTAGCAGAAAATGATTTTTATTGTTTTTTTTTTCACAAAGTGTCATTTTTGACTAACTTGTGACAAAAAAATAAAATCTTCTATGAACTCATCATACCCCTAACAGAATACCTTGGGGTGTCTTCTTTCTAAAATGGGGTCACTTGTGGGGTTCCTATACTGCCCTGGAATTTTAGGGGCCAAAAACCATGAGGAGTAATCTGGAAACCAAATGCCTCAAAATGACTGTTCAGGGGTATAAGCACCTGCAAATTTTGATGACAGGTGGTCTATGAGGGGCCGAATTTTGTGGAATCGGTCATAAGCAGGGTGGCCTCTTAGATGACAGGTTGTATTGGCACTGAAGTGCAGGAAGCGCAGGATGTTCTCAAATCGTGACCTGGACATGGCAGCAGAGAACATGGGCATGTCATGTATTGGGTGCATAGGCCAATAAGACCGCAGTACATTCTTTTTGACTAGACCCATGTTAAGGAGAAGGCCCCAAAAAATGTTACGTTCGGAAACTTGCAGTGGTTTCCACCGAAAAGGCTGGGCATGGTAGCTTCTTGGATTGGCGGTTGCGTATTGTGTGGCATAACGGTTGGTCTCAGCCACAATTAAGTCGTAGAGACCAGCAGTAATCAGAAAAAAAAATTCTGTCACTGCGGTAGGGCGGGTGAGGGTGTGGCGGGGTGATCAAAAGCCCGTAGGGGGGGGCAGATTAGGGACTGATCTGATGGATAGCTAGGGTGCTAGGGAGTGACAAGAGGTGATTGATGGGTGTCTCAGAGGGGAGAATAGATGCAATCAATGCACTGGGGAGGTGATCGGAAGGGAGTCAGAGGGGGATCTGAGGGTTTGGCCAAGTGATCAGGAGCCCACACGGGGCAAATTAGGGCCTGATCTGATGGGTAGGTGTGCTAGCTAGGGGATGACAGGTGGTGATTGATGGGTGTCTCAGGGTGTGAGAAGAGGGGGAATAGATGCAAGCAATGTACTGGGGAGGTGATCAGGGGGGGTCTGAGGGGGGTCTGAGGGTGTGGGTGGGTAATTGGGTGCCCGCTGGGGGCAGATTGGGGTCTGATCTGATGGGTAGCAGTGACAGGTGGTGACAGGGTGATTGATGGGTGATCAGTGGGTGATTAGAGGGGTGAATAGATGTAAATAATGCACTGGGGAGATGATCGGGGGGGGGCTGAGGGCAATCTGAGGGTGTGGGCAGGTGTTTGGGTGGGTAATTGGGTGCCCGCTAGGGGCAGATTAGGGTCTGATCTGATGGGTAGCAGTGACAGGTGGTGACAGGGGGTGACGGGGTGCTTGATGGGTGATCAGGGTGTGATTAGAGGGGAGAATAGATGCAAGCAATGCACAGGCGAGGTGATCGGGGGGGGGGGGGTGTCTGAAGGCGATCTGAGGGTGTGGGCGGGTGATTGGGTGCCCGCAAGGGGCAGATGAGGGTCTGATCTGATGGTTATGATGGGTAGCAGTGACAGGTGGTGACAGGGGGTGATTGACAGGTGATCAGTGGGTGATTACAGGGGAGGATAGATGTATACAGTACACGGGGGTGGGGTGATCAGGAGCCCCCAGGGGGCAGTTTAGGACCTAATCTAAAACATAGCGTTGATAGATAGTGACAGGGAGTGATTGATGGGTGATTAGTGGGGTTATTAGGTGCAAACAGAGGTCTGAGGGGGTGATCAGGGGGGGTCTGGGGGGTGCTGCGGGCGATCAGGGGGGGCCAGGTCAGTGTTTGTGTGTGCTTACCAGGGGGGCTGCCTCCTGCCCTGGTGGGACCACCAGGGCAGGAGGCAGCCTGAATAATACGCTTTGTATACATTGCAAAGCGTATTATACGCTTACTATGTGGCAGATCAGGGGTTAACAACCCGCCGGCGCTGCTAATTGGCCGGCGGGTTGACATCGCGGGTGGGTGGAGCCTGATGCTGGCGGATGCGTGCGCATCCGTGCGCACGATCCCGGGCATTTCAGTGTCCAAGGAGCCGATGCCGATGGGCATTAAGCGGTCCTGGGTGTGCCACTTTGCCAACGCCCATAGGTAGTGGGCGGTCGGCAAGTGGTTAAACTGGCCACCTTTATTTTGCTTTAGGCTCACTGTAAGTCAGAGGTTCGCAAACTTTTCAGCACATGTACACTTTTGTGTGTCACCCCTAAGCACATGTACCCTCTCCCGAAGAAAGCGCTCCATGTTGAAAAAGTGGTAGTGGCCATGACATAATGTGGGCGGATCCAAATACTAGCAAAATATAATTCTATCTACCTATATTGCGGGCATCTACATTTCTAAACTATACCGGGGGCACCTGCCTATCTAACCTGTACTGGGGACAACTATACTGGCTACTTATACTGGAGGCACCTACCTGGCTAACCTATACTGGGGGCAATTATACTGACTACCTATACTGGGAGGACCTAAAGCTGGGTGCAACTACACCTGGCTAACCTATATTGTGGGCATCTATACCTGCCTCCACAGAGGGGGGTGCGCAATTTTTACATCCTCGCACTGGGTGCAATTTAGCCTACAAACTGCCCTGGTCACCTCATCCCCATATCATCTCCTTTTTTCTTTTTTTTTTACTGTGCCTCTTTTCTTCCCCTCTGTTCCTCCATGCCTCTTTTGTCCCTCAGAGTCACCTCTTGTCGCCTGTCCTAGCCAGGTATAGGTGCCTCCCATAGAGGTATCCAGGTATAGGTTCCAAGTCACAGTTGCCTCAAGTATAGGTAACCGTTAGAGAGGTACAGGTGCCCCCAGTGTAGGTAGCAAACTATAAGTGGTCCAGTATAGATAGCCAGGTACAGGTGGTGCCGCAGTGTAGGTTGCGAGCTACATGTGCTCCATTATAGACAGCCAGGTGTTGCCCCAGTGTAGTCTTACATAGCCCCATTCCCGCATGGACTCCTCTCTCAGCGCTCTAGTCTTCTCGCTGCCTGGCATCCTCCACCCGCTATGGTTAATTTCGGCAGCTCTGACATGAGAGGCCGCCGGGTAACCATGGAGATAGGAAAGGACATGGCCAGGCGGCTAGAAGACTAGAGCGCTGAGAGGAGTGCATGTGGGAACAGGGCTGTGTAAGTTACTGCGCCCCTTGTTGCAGACATGGCCTGCCACTTCTCTTCTGGGGGCAAGATCTGCAGCCCCCTGGGTGACCACACTGACAGGTGCTGATGTACCCCTAGGGGTCTGCGGACCCCAGGTTGAGATCCAAAGTAATCCAAATGGATACTTACCTCAGAGTGAAGCATCTCGATATTCCAGAGCTTTCCCATCCCCTCCACTGATCCACTGCTGTAACCCCGAAACTTCATTGACAAGTTCTTCGAGTGCATCTGCACTGCACAGGACGCCTTGGGTCTGCTGAGCCTGGACAAGATTGTGCTACTGTAAAAATGTTGACCTTGTGCAGTTCAACCACACTTGTTTACTGACAGGAGTGAGGCTGCAAACTTCTAGAGGGTCCAGTGCTTGATCTGTGGTCCCGAGAACATGGGATGCCTTTGTTACTGTAACAGGCCTTGAGTGTTGTTGACTACAACAAATTATACATTTAGAAGGACCCAGTGTTACGCGTTGCGCGGAAAAATGGGTGTGGTCACACAACAGAATGTGGGCGTGGTCATGGGTGGGGCAAAATATACATGACCTTAGCAGTGGTGTAAAAGGTCTGCCGGGGAAGTTTAAGCTCTGCCATAATCCTCCCCCCCCCCCCCCCAAAAAAAAAATACATGTAATCTGACAGCATTTCACCAAAAATCCATGCAATTTGGCAGAGGTTCCTACAAAATACAGATAATATGGCAGTCGTTCCCCCAAAATAGACGTAATCTGGCAGCAACAGTTCCCCCAAATACATATAATTTGGCAGCGGTTCCCCCAAATACGCATCATTTGGCAGCGGTTCCCCAAAATATGCGTAATCTGGCAGCAGAGGTTCCCCCAAAATACACATGATCTGGAGGCGGTTACCCAAAAATACACATAATCTGGCAGCTGTTCCCCAAAATACACTTAACTACTTGCCGACTGCTCCACACAAATTGGCACGAGCAGTGCGGCAGCCCCAGGACCGCTCCACGCTGATTGGTGTGAACGGCTGTCTATGGGGCTAGCAGGAGATCGCGCACACGCTGCACTCTTCAGTCTCCGAGCGGCAATCGCTGCTCGGGAGACTGTTAGACGGCAAAACCGCCATCTAATTACCCCCTACAGCGCTGCGATCAGCAGCAGCACTGTACAGGGGACAGCCATGTGACACGGCTGTCCCCTCCATAGGCCGGGGAGTGATCGGCTAAAGCCTATGACAGCCGATCACACTGATTGTCTGGCGGGAGGAGGGAGGGGGAATGATAAAAAATAAAAAAAAATGCACATTTTATGAAAAAAATAATAAATAAATATTTATGCAAAAAAAAAAAAAAACAACTGGAGGGCGATCAGACCCCACCAACAGAGAGCTCTGTTGGTGGGGGGGAAAGGGGGTGGAATCACGTGTGTGCTGAGTTGTCCGGCCCTGCAGCTAGGCCTTAAAGCTGCAGTGGCCATATTTATAAAAAATGTCCTGGTCACTAGGGGAATTAACACCACGGTCCTCAAGTGGTTAATCTGGCAGCAGCGGTACCCCAGAAAATAGTTAATCTGGCAGCAGTTCCCCCAAAATAGGTGCCCCCAGTATAGGTAACCAGGTCTAAAGGTATCCCCAGTGGAAGTAAACAGGTCTATAGGTTTCCCCAGCCAGGTCCATAGGTGTCACCCAAATAGATAACCAGGTCTATAGGTGTCCCAAGTTTAGACAGCCAGGTCTATAGGTGTCCCCGGAATAGGTAGCTAGGTCTATGGTGTCCCCGGTATATGTAGCCAGGTCTATACATGTCCTCAGTATATGTAGCCAGGTGTATATGTCCCCAGTATATGCAGCCAGGTTTATAGGTGTTCCCAGTATATGTAGCCAGGTGTATAGGTGTTCCCAGTATATGTAGCCTGGTGTATAGGTGTCCACAGTATATGTAGCCAGGTGTATATGTCCCTAGTATATGCAGCCAGGTTTGTAGGTGCCCCCAGTATATGTAGCCAGGTGTATAGGTGTCCCCAGTATATGTAGCCAGGTTTGTAGGTGCCCCCAGTATATGTAGCCAGGTGTATAGGTGTCCCCAGTATATGTAGCCAGGTGTATAGGTGTCCCCAGTATATGTAGCCAGGTGTATAGGTGTCCCCAGTATATGTAGCCAGGTGTATATGTCCCTAGTATATGCAGCCAGGTTTGTAGGTGCCCCCAGTATATGTAGCCAGGTGTATAGGTGTCCCCAGTATATGTAGGCAGGTGTATAGCTGTCCCGATTATATGTAGCCAGGTGTATAGGTGTCCACAGTATATGTAGCCAGGAGTATATGTCCCCAGTATATGCAGACAAGTTTGTAGGTGCCCCCAGTATATGTAGCCAGGTGTATAGGTGTCCCCAGTATATGTAGCCAAGTGTATAGGTGTCCTCAGTATATGTAGCTAGGTCTATAGGTGCCCCAGTATATGTAGCTAGGTCTATACATGTCCCCAGTATATGTAGTCAGGTGTATATGCAGCTAGGTCTATAGGTGTCCCCAGTATATGTAGCCAGGTGTATAGGTGTCCTCAGTATATGTAGCTAGGTCTATAGGTGCCCCAGTATATGTAGCTAGGTCTATACATGTCCCCAGTATATGTAGCCAGGTGTATATGCAGCTAGGTCTATAGGTGTCCCCAGTATATGTAGCCAGGTGTATAGGTGTCCTCAGTATATGAAGCTAGGTCTATAGGTGCCCCAGTATATGTAGCTAGGTCTATACATGTCCCCAGTATATGTAGCCAGGTGTATATGCAGCTAGGTGTATGTGTCCCCAGTATATGTAGCCAGGTGTATAGGTGTCCCCAGTATATGTTGCTAGGTCTATAGGTGCCCCAGTATATGTAGCATATATGTAGCTAGGTCTATACATGTCCCCAGTATATGTAGCCAGGTGTATAGGTGTCCTCAGTATATGTAGCTAGGTCTATAGGTGTCCCAGTATATGTAGCTAGGTCTTTACATGTCCCCAGTATATGTAGCCAGGTGTATATGCAGCTAGGTCTATAGGTGTCCCCAGTATATGTAGCCAGGTGTATAGGTGTCCTCAGTATATGTAGCTAGGTCTATAGATGGCCCAGTATATGTAGCTAGGTCTATACATGTCCCCAGTATATGTAGCCAGGTGTATATGCAGCTAGGTCTATAGGTGTCCCCAGTATATGTAGCCAGGTGTATAGGTGTCCTCAGTATATGTAGCTAGGTCTATAGGTGCCCCCGTATATGTAGCTAGGTCTATACATGTCCCCAGTATTTGTAACCAGGTGTATATGTAGCTAGGTCTATACATGTCCCCAGTATATGTAGCCAGGTGTATAGGTGTCCTCAGTATATGTAGCTAGGTCTATAGGTGCCCCAGTATATGTAGCTAGGTCTTTACATGTCCCCAGTATATGTAGCCAGATGTATATGCAGCTAGGTGTATGTGTCCCCAGTATATGTAGCCAGGTGTATAGGTGTCCCCAGTATATGTAGCTAGGTCTATAGGTGACCCAGTATATGTAGCTAGGTCTATACATGTCCCCAGTATATGTAGCCAGGTGTATAGGTGTCCTCAGTATATGTAGCTAGGTCTATAGGTGCCCCAGTATATGTATGGGGACATGTATAGACCTAGCTACATATACTGGGCCATCTATAGACCTAGCTACATATACTGAGGACACCTATACACCTGGCTACATATACTGGGGACACCTATATACCTAGCTGCATATACACCTGGCTACATATACTGGGGGCATGTAAAGACCTAGCTACATATCCTGGGGCACCTATAGACCTAGCTACATATAATGAGGACACCTATACACATGTCCCCAGTATATGTAGCCAGGTGTATAGGTGTCCTCAGTATATGTAGCTAGGTCTATAGGTGCCCCAGTATATGTAGCTAGGTCTTTACATGCCCCCAGTATATGTAGCCAGGTGTATATGCAGCTAGGTATATAGGTGTCCCCAGTATATGTAGCCAGGTGTATAGGTGTCCTCAGTATATGTAGCTAGGTCTATAGATGGCCCAGTATATGTAGCTAGGTCTATACATGTCCCCAGTATATGTAGCCAGGTGTATATATATGTAGCCAGGTATATAGGTGTCCTCAGTATATGTAGCTAGGTCTATAGGTGCCCCAGTATATGTAGCTAGGTCTATACATGTCCCCAGTATTTGTAGCCAGGTGTATATGTAGCCAGGTGTATAGGTGTCCCCAGTATATGTAGCCAGGTGTATAGGTGTCCTCAGTATATGTAGCTAGGTCTATAGGTGCCCCAGTATATGTAGCTAGGTCTATACATGTCCCCAGTATATGTAGCCAGGTGTATATGCAGCTAGGTCTATAGGTGTCCCCAGTATATGTAGCCAGGTGTATAGGTGTCCTCAGTATATGTAACTAGGTCTATAGGTGCCCCAGTATATGTAGCTAGGTCTATTCATGTCTCCAGTATTTGTAGCCAGGTGTATATGTAGCTAGGTCTATACATGTACCCAGTATATGTAGCCAGGTGTATATGCAGCTAGGTCTATAGGTGTCCCCAGTATATGTAGCCAGGTGTATAGGTGTCCTCAGTATATGTAGCTAGGTCTATAGGTGCCCCAGTATATGTAGCTAGGTCTATACATGTCCCCAGTATATGTAGCCAGGTGTATATGCAGCTAGGTGTATGTGTCCCCAGTATATGTAGCCAGGTGTATAGGTGTCCCCAGTATATGTAGCTAGGTCTATAGGTGACCCAGTATATGTAGCTAGGTCTATACATGTCCCCAGTATATGTAGCCAGGTGTATAGATGTCCTCAGTATATGTAGCTAGGTCTATAGGTGCCCCAGTATATGTAGCTAGGTCTTTACATGTCCCCAGTATATGTAGCCAGGTGTATAGGTGTCCTCAGTATATGTAGCTAGGTCTATAGGTGCCCCAGTATATGTAGCTAGGTCTTTACATGCCCCCAGTATATGTAGCCAGGTGTATATGCAGCTAGGTCTATAGGTGTCCCCAGTATATGTAGCCAGGTGTATAGGTGTCCTCAGTATATGTAGCTAGGTCTATAGATGGCCCAGTATATGTAGCTAGGTCTATACATGTCCCCAGTATATGTAGCCAGTTGTATATGCAGCTAGGGCTATAGGTGTCCCCAGTATATGTAGCCAGGTGTATAGGTGTCCTCAGTATATGTAGCTAGGTCTATAGGTGCCCCAGTATATGTAGCTAGGTCTATACATGTCCCCAGTATTTGTAGCCAGGTGTATATGTAGCTAGGTCTATAGGTGTCCCCAGTATATGTAGCCAGGTGTATAGGTGTCCTCAGTATATGTAGCTAGGTCTATAGGTGCCCCAGTATATGTAGCTAGGTCTATACATGTCCCCAGTATATGTAGCCAGGTGTATAGGTGTCCTCAGTATATGTAGCTAGGTCTATAGGTGCCCCAGTATATGTAGCTAGGTCTATACATGTCCCCAGTATATGTAGCCAGGTGTATATGCAGCTAGGTGTATGTGTCCCCAGCATATGTAGCCAGGTGTATAGGTGTCCCCAGTATATGTAGCTAGGTCTATAGGTGCCCCAGTATATGTAGCTAGGTCTATACATGTCCCCAGTATATGTAGCCATGTGTATAGGTGTCCTCAGTATATGTAGCTAGATCTATAGGTGCCCCAGTATATGTAGCTAGGTCTATACATGTCCCCAGTATATGTAGCCAGGTGTATATGCAGCTAGGTCTATAGGTGTCCCCAGTATATGTAGCCAGGTGTATATGCAGCTAGGTCTATAGGTGTCCCCAGTATATGTAGCCAGGTGTATAGGTGTCCTCAGTATATGTAGCTAGGTCTATAGATGGCCCAGTATATGTAGCTAGGTCTTTACATGTCCCCAGTATATGTAGCCAGGTGTATATGCAGCTAGGTCTATAGGTGTCCCCAGTATATGTAGCCAGGTGTATAGGTGTCCTCAGTATATGTAGCTAGGTCTATAGGTGCCCCAGTATATGTAGCTAGGTCTATACATGTCCCCAGTATTTGTAGCCAGGTGTATATGTAGCTAGGTCTATACATGTCCCCAGTATATGTAGCCAGGTGTATATGCAGCTAGGTCTATAGGTGTCCCCAGTATATGTAGCCAGGTGTATAGGTGTCCTCAGTATATGTAGCTAGGTCTATAGGTGCCCCAGTATATGTAGCTAGGTCTATACATGTCCCCAGTATATGTAGCCAGGTGTATATGCAGCTAGGTGTATGTGTCCCCAGTATATGTAGCCAGGTGTATAGGTGTCCCCAGTATATGTAGCTAGGTCTATAGGTGACCCAGTATATGTAGCTAGGTCTATACATGTCCCCAGTATATGTAGCCAGGTGTATAGGTGTCCTCAGTATATGTAGCTAGGTCTATAGGTGCCCCAGTATATGTAGCTAGGTCTTTACATGCCCCCAGTATATGTAGCCAGGTGTATATGCAGCTAGGTCTATAGGTGTCCCCAGTATATGTAGCCAGGTGTATAGGTGTCCTCAGTATATGTAGCTAGGTCTATACATGGCCCAGTATATGTAGCTAGGTCTATACATGTCCCCAGTATATGTAGCCAGGTGTATATGCAGCTAGGGCTATAGGTGTCCCCAGTATATGTAGCCAGGTGTATAGGTGTCCTCAGTATATGTAGCTAGGTCTATAGGTGCCCCAGTATATGTAGCTAGGTCTATACATGTCCCCAGTATTTGTAGCCAGGTGTATATGTAGCTAGGTCTATAGGTGTCCCCAGTATATGTAGCCAGGTGTATAGGTGTCCTCAGTATATGTAGCTAGGTCTATAGGTGCCCCAGTATATGTAGCTAGGTCTATACATGTCCCCAGTATATGTAGCCAGGTGTATAGGTGTCCTCAGTATATGTAGCTAGGTCTATAGGTGCCCCAGTATATGTAGCTAGGTCTATACATGTCCCCAGTATATGTAGCCAGGTGTATATGCAGCTAGGTGTATGTGTCCCCAGCATATGTAGCCAGGTGTATAGGTGTCCCCAGTATATGTAGCTAGGTCTATAGGTGCCCCAGTATATGTAGCTAGGTCTATACATGTCCCCAGTATATGTAGCCATGTGTATAGGTGTCCTCAGTATATGTAGCTAGATCTATAGGTGCCCCAGTATATGTAGCTAGGTCTATACATGTCCCCAGTATATGTAGCCAGGTGTATATGCAGCTAGGTCTATAGGTGTCCCCAGTATATGTAGCCAGGTGTATATGCAGCTAGGTCTATAGGTGTCCCCAGTATATGTAGCCAGGTGTATAGGTGTCCTCAGTATATGTAGCTAGGTCTATACATGTCCCCAGTATATGTAGCCATGTGTATAGGTGTCCTCAGTATATGTAGCTAGATCTATCGGTGCCCCAGTATATGTAGCTAGGTCTTTACATTTCCCCAGTATATGTAGCCAGGTGTATATGCAGCTAGGTCTATAGGTGTCCCCAGTATATGTAGCCAGGTGTATAGGTGTCCTCAGTATATGTAGCTAGGTCTATAGATGGCCCAGTATATGTAGCTAGGTCTATACATGTCCCCAGTATATGTAGCCAGGTGTATATGCAGCTAGGTCTATAGGTGTCCCCAGTATATGTAGCCAGGTGTATATGCAGCTAGGTCTATAGGTGTCCCCAGTATATGTAGCCAGGTGTATAGGTGTCCTCAGTATATGTAGCTAGGTCTATAGGTGCCCCAGTATATGTAGCTAGGTCTATACATGTCCCCAGTATATGTAGCCAGGTGTATATGCAGCAAGGTGTATGTGTCCCCAGCATATGTAGCCAGGTGTATAGGTGTCCCTAGTATATGTAGCTAGGTCTATAGGTGCCCCAGTATATGTAGCTAGGTCTATACATGTCCCCAGTATATGTAGCCAGGTGTATAGGTGTCCTCAGTATATGTAGCTAGATCTATAGGTGCCCCAGTATATGTAGCTAGGTCTTTACATGTCCCCAGTATATGTAGCCAGGTGTATATGCAGCTAGGTCTATAGGTGTCTCCAATATATGTAGCCAGGTGTATAGGTGTCCTCAGTATATGTAGCTAGGTCTATAGATGGCCCAGTATATGTAGCTAGGTCTATACATGTCCCTAGTATTTGTAGCCAGGTGTATATGTAGCTAGGTCTATAGGTGTCCCCCAGGAGGGAAGGAGCGAAGTGAAGGGGGCGGTGTGCACAGCGTGGGGATGGGGGGAGTTCTCCCCCCCTTCCCTCACCTTGGGCCCCCCTTCCTGGCTCTCCCCTCAGGTATTTTAATTGTCGGTGCAGCGGCTGACAGCGGGAGAGGACTCACCGCTGTTCTTCCAGCCGGTGCTCTAACACTTTATCCTACACGTCGAACTAACCTACATCCCATAGACTTTTACTATCCCTTCCCCTCCCCCAACCCTAACCCTCCTGGTATACGTTTGACAGTGGATGTAGGCAAATTCGACGTGTAGGTTATCACGTCAGAACACCGGCGGATGGAGCTCAGACTAGCGGCACACAGATCAGCGCTCCCTCCGGCGGCTGTAACAGCGGTAAGTTTCCGCCCGCTGTCAGCCGCTGCTCTCTCCTCTACTCCAAGGCCTCTTGGTTCATCACGCGGCTTGTCTCTGGTTCTTCTACAGTTGGAGCCCCCGAAGGCACAGATAGATAAGCCGCGGATGGATGGATATTGAGTGACTGATAGTGATGGGTCGTTCGCGGACGAGACGGCTCTAAGAGCCGGCTCTTTGCTGTGAACGACAAGAGCCGGTTCTCAGTTTTTAAAGAGCCGATGCCTCAGCTGCCCCACACAGCTCTGATTTGCTGTGTAATAAAGGGCGCTGAGGCATGCTGGGAGATGTAGTCCTGTAGTTGCAGCTTGTAGGTGTGTATGGGGCAGAGCAGAGCAGTAGCAGGAGGGATTGTGGCAGTCAGCGAAGCAGTCTGGAGTTGTCATGGAGACGGGGCGGGGCTTTTACTCCGATTCTGAGTGGTGTCCAGTGATATTTAACGAAGAGCCGATTGAGAGCCGTAAGAGCCGGCTCTTTAATGGGAGCCGATTCAGAAGAGCCGATTCTCCGAGAAGAGCCGGAATTCCCATCACTAGTGACTGATTTGGCCAGAGTTGTTCTGCGCATGTGCACAAAGGCTGTGCGCGTGCGCAGTTATGATGGTAGAACAACTTGATGGGAATTGTGAATCGACAGGACAGGGGCATTCTCACAAATCCACCGGCTCTGAGTTTGACAAAGAGCTCAGGATTTGGCCGTAAGCAAGATGGCTCCGAGAGGCTTGTACCTCATCAGGCAGCCACGCCCCTGATGGTGTAATATTAGTTCTAGAGCTCTTGTGGGCGCGGCTTGCTTAGTGTGTCGTCATTGGTTGGGAGTGTGGCGCGAGCGGAGGATTGCTGAGGTGAGCAGCTTGCGGGTGAGGGCTGGGTATGTGGAGGTAGCTGTGGATAGACATGTGGGCCGGGGCCATGTGCAGGGCAGACAGGGCATTTTAACACCTGGAGCTCCTTATGAGGAATGTCCTGTGACTGCGTGTCATTACCGGCTCTGTCACCAGACTACGCTGTGTGCAGAGATGGCTGTGTGCTGCTAGCAGTGCTCATCGTTACATGAAGCAGACAGAAAGTAATTACTGTGGCTGGAACTTGTTATTCACTGTTAGTATAGCCTGCTTTATTATGCAGGCTGTCATACATGCAGCTTGCACCAGCAAAAGTGCAAGCCTAGCAAATGTACAGTTGCCTCTGTTGAAAGTTTTAAATATGGCTGGTACCACTTATTGGTTGACTTCGTAAATCAATGAGCAAGCGTCGGGGCTCTTTCACATTAGACTGTATGCTGGAGCCGTTCTCCAGCACATGTTTAATAGCCTGCAGCGTGCCGTCTGGATACTGCGGTGCAACGCAGTCAGCGGCGGTAGCTATTAGTGCACCCGATGGGAAAATGCCAGCTCCTGACAAATAAAAGTTCCTGGGTGTGTTGAACCACAATGTACTGAAACGCAGTATCGGGTGTGAAAGGTAAAATAAGTCTATGGACTTTAATTTTTCCTTGGTTAACGTCAAATCACAGGAAACAGGCTATAGTGTGAAAGAGCCCTTAGGCTGCAATCCTGTGTACAACATCAGCAGGAGGCACAGAGATTGTCATTAACCCCCTGCCGACCGCGTCACGCCGATGGGTGTGGCCGCGGCGACAACCCCAGGACCGCCTAACGCCGATCGGCGTAAAGTCCTGGAGCCAGCTAATGCAGGAGATCGCAAGCAGGCTGTGTGCACATCTCCTGCTTGGGGGGTGGAGCTCCGCCCTGCCTTCAGTCTCTGAGCGGCAGTCGCCGCTCGGGAGACTGTTAGACGCGTTATCGCTGTCTATTTACATGTACAGCGCTGCGATCGGCAGCATCGCTGTACTGGGGACAGAGAGCGATCGGCTGTCATAGGCTTAAAGGGAAGGTTCAGGGACAGTTGATAAAAAATAAAAATCCGAATCCACTTACCTGGGGCTTCCTCCAGCCCGTGGCAGGCAGGAGGTGCCCTCGGCGCCGCTCCCGGTGGCCGACCCGACCTGGCCAGGCCGGCGGCCAGGTCGGGCCTCTTCTGCGCTCCATTGTGTGTTCCACGCCGGCGCGCTGACGTCATGCGCAGTACAGCCCGGAGGACGTCCGATGACGTCAGCGCGCCGGCGTGAAACGCACAATGGAGCGCAGAAGGCCAGGTCGGGTCGGCCACCGCAGACCACCGGGAGCCTGCGGAGCGGCGCCGAGGGCACCTCCTGCCTGCCACGGGCTGGAGGAAGCCCCAGGTAAGTGGATTCGGATTTTTATTTTTTCCCAACTGTCCCTGAACCTTCCCTTTAAGCCTATGACAGGTGATCGCCAGGATTGGCCGTCTGGGGGGAGGGAGGGGTTTGTTGAAAAAAAGAAAAAGAAAATATTAATCACACAAAAACACACACAAATATTTATTTGTAGAGAGTTCTGTTGGTGGGGAGAAAAGGGGGGGGGGGGGAGGGGGGGAATCACTTGTGTGCTGTGTTGTGCGGCCCTGCAGCTTGGCCTTAAAGCTGCAGTGGCCTATTTTACTAAAAATGGCCTGGTCACTAGGGGGGTTTAGCACTGCGGTCCTCAAGAGGTTAAGTTCCCTTTGATGCTTCGTACAAACCATGCAATTTCCTGTCAGAGAAACAAGTTGAAACGATTATTTCCGATAGGTCCGATCTGATTTTTGATAATTTTTTTGACTTTTGCATAGAAATGATCAGAAAATCTATTAGAAAATCAGATTGGACCTGTTGGAAATAATCGTTTCAACTATCAATCTGACAGGAAATTGCATGGTGTGTACCAGGCATAAGAATCTCTAAAGTTTAATGTCAAGGTCTGATAAATGAGAAAATGCTATCTTTACTTGGGCTATTACCCCAATATGGCAAGTGATCAATCGCTCAGAACTTGAAAATTGAATAGGTTAAATTTATTGATTCAGCCACCTTGTGCATCTGATCTCGAATAGTTTTATGTTGAAATTCACTTGAAAAGTGATTGAGCTGCTAGTGTTGTCACACAGCTGTCAGTCCCCAGCTGCTCCTTTCCCCTATGGCTTGACAGTGATTTTCCAACAAGCTAGCTCACACGTTGACCAATAAACTTCCCAAAATGGAATTACTTGCATGGCTGGTTGACAGGGGATTTACTGCTTGTCAACTGCTCTTAATGCCTGGTACACACCATGCAATTTCCCATCAGATAGATGGGCCGATAGGTAATTTCTGACAGATCCGATCGGATTTCCCATCGGTTTTTTTTCTTCCCCGATCACTTCTCTGCAAATCGATCAGAAAAATGATCGTAAATCAGATCGGGCCTGTCGGAAATGATCTATTTGACCCATCTAGCTGACAGGAAATTGTATAGTGTGTATTAGGCCCAGTTCACACTTGCGTTCCAGGTCCGGTTTCCCCGGACCGCACCATATACTGTACAAACGGACCGTTATTCAATGTAGCCATTCACACCCGTCCGTCTGTCAGGATCCGGATCCGGGCTGCGTTCAGGATTTTTCCAACATGCAGCATTTTTCCGGAATGCAGCTCCGGCCGCCGCACCTGACCCGGAACCTGACCATTTTCCCCTCACCATAGGAAGGGATGAGAAACGGAAGTTTCTCATCACACTGGCAATAGGAACGGGTGCTTATGGCACTCGTCCTTTCCCACATGGGGGGTCCAGGCATGGACAGATGGGGGGGGGAGACTGCAACGCTGACAGGATAACAGCCCAGGTATGTTTATTATTGTATTGTGGACTGTTGTCCTGTACTGTGTGCGCTGTTTCCCCCTCCCCCCCACCCCCCCCCCCCCCCCCCCCCTCCCCCCCCTCCCCCCCCCCCCCCCCCCCCCCCCCCCCCCCCCCCCCCCCCCCCCCCCCGACTCCCCCTATGCCTGTCTGTGCTGCCGTGCCTTTTTAAAGTACAGTAACGGCAATCCAGAAGTGTTACTTTCCGGATGCCGAACTGATACTTTTTTGTCCGCAACCTGACCACATCCTGAGGGATCCGTACGGCCCGGTTTCACACAAAACCCAAGTGTGAACTGGGCCTTAGGCTTAAAGCGGTATAAAACCCTGACATAATAATATTCAATAAAGCCATGTTTTCCTACTTTTTATATGCTATATGGTTATTATATTTTCATTTATGCAGAAGTAGTATGCATTTAAAAATTATACGTTCCCAAAAGTACAGTTTTTTTCTTTGTGAGCTGACTTTGCATTTTATTAACTGGTTTTATTCACTATGTATTGAATTCAGAAATGCTTTGAGTCTCTGTCTGTCTGTGTCCAGGAGCTTCTCCACAGTCAGAGAATGTCACATTCCTCACTTGATACATTTAAGTAAACACAAGATAACATTATCTTCACTTCAGATGCGTCCAGATTTCTCTGCACTGAACTTTCCAGCCCTGTGCGTAACCCTTTGAATGCTGGTCTAGAAAAAAAAATGCTGGTTGTATATAATATGCTGTAAATAACTTTTTAGAGCAAAGAAGGAATGCTGGGTTTTATTCCGCTTTAAGAAACTGCCAGACATTTATGGGCAGCTAGAGGCGTTCTAGACCAGGCATGGGCAAACTTGTCCCTCCAGCTGTTAAGGAACTCCAAGTCCCACAATGCATTGCAGGAGTCTTACAGCCACAGTCATGACTCATAAAGGCAAATGCATTGTGGGACTTGTAGTTCCTTAACAGCTGGAGGGCCAAGTTTGTCCATGCCTGTTTTAGACCTATGGTGGTACTGCATTTAAAGGACAACTGAAGTGAAAGGTAGAGATCTGTGGAGGCTACCATATTTATTTCCTTTTAAAGGGAAGGTCCAAGCAAAATAAAAAAATGAGTTTCACTTACCTGGGGCTTCTCCCAGCCCCATGCAGCCATCCTGTGCCCTCGTAGTCACTCACTGCTGCTCCAGTCCCCCGCTGGCAGCTTGCCGACCTCGGAGGTGGCGGGCCGCAATGCGTACATTTTTATGCATCCCCCGCTAGTGCAGGAACATTTACACATACATTTTACGCATTACTGGTTCAATGCGTAAATTTTTACGCGTTGAACCACTAACACGTAAAAATGTATGTGTTAATGTTCCTGCACTAGCGGGGATGCGTAAAAATGTACGCTATGCGGCCCGCCGACCTCCGAGGTCGGCAAGCTGCCAGAGGGGGACTGGAGCAGCAGTGAGTGACTACGAGGGCACAGGATGGCTGCATGGGGCTGTTAGAAGCCCCAGGTAAGTGAAACTCATTTTTTTATTTTGCTTGGACCTTCCCTTTAAACAATACCAGTTGCCTGGCAGCACTGCTGATCTATTTGGCTGCTGTAGTTTCTGATTCACACCAGAAACAAGCATGCAGCTAATCTTGTCAAATCCGACAATAATGTCTGAAACACCTGATTTGTATATGCGTGTGGAATGCAGGCGAATCGCACGCAATGTATTTAAAAGGGAAATCGCATGCGTTTCCCCATGCAGTTTTTGCCGCGAATTCGCATGCGATTTCGCATAGGTACCCATGTTAATTCACACAGGCAGTGACATGGTTAAAATCGCATCACCCTAACCTATGTGAAATCGCATGCGAAATCGCGGCAAAAAACGCATGTGGAATTGCACCCGCATGCGATTTGCCTGCGGTGATTCGCCGGCGATTCCGCAACGCTATAGTGGAAACGGGCCCTCAGAGGCAGAGGAGGATCAAATAGGACTGCCAGGCAACTGCTTAAGGGCCTCCTTTCCACAAACTGTTGATAGGCAGTGAAATGCCTCTCAAACTTTCTCAACTGCTCACTGTTGCCTGAAAACTTCTTGTTGCTGCCTGGTAGCTGCTTGCAGAGCACACAGCTCAACAGTCCGTGGAAAGGAGGTCTTAAGGATACCCGAAGTGATATGATGAGATAGACATGTGTATGTACAGTGCCTAGCACACAACTATTCTATTCATTTTCTGCTAGGAAAGGGTTTTATAGTTGGAATTTCTTATCAGTGAGGGTCACGCTGTAATCACTTCCAGTCTGAGGCCCGGTGCACACCAAAAACCGCTAGCAGAACCGCAAAACGCTAGCGGTTTTTGAAACGCTTTTTCTTATTTTTATGAAGCGTTTCACCTAGCGTTTTGCGTTTTTGGTGTAGTAGATTTCATATATTGTTACAGTAAAGCTGTTACTGAACAGCTTCTGTAACAAAAACACCTGCAAAACCGCTCTGAACTGGCGTTTTTCAGAGCGGTTTGCGTTTTTCCTATACTTAACATTGGAGTCTGAAACGCCTCCGCAATCCAAAAAATGCCTCAGCCCGGGAGTATGCGTTTCAGCAAAACTCCTCCCGCTCTGGTGTGAACCACCCCATTGAAATTACCCTAGCATATCCGCAGCCGCAAGCAGCTGTAAAAACGCGGGTAAAAACCCGCTCGTTGTGCACCAGCCCTCAGTCAGGACTGAGTCAGCCACTTGCATACCTGATATTTAACTCTTTCAGACAGAGAAAGAAAAAAAAGGAACACAGCATAGTTATTTGTGTGCTAGGCACTGTACATACACGTCTATCTCATCATGTCACTTCGGGTATCCTTTAAAAGGAAAATACATTTGTAAGCCTCCATATCCCTCTCACTTCAGTTGTCCTTTAACTGTGCATATGGCAACTGCCTGCCAATTTACCTGCATGTGGCAAAATGCACTGCAGTGCACCCATCATTGAAGTCAATAGCCTGCCATGGGAATGAGAACATTTTAGTTGTTTGTGTGTTTGTGTGGTTGGTGTGTTTGTGTGTTTGGTGTGTTTGTTTTTAAAATTGGACAGCCTTCTGATTTTTTTTTCCTGCACAATATACATTTCTAAATACTATATATTTTGCCTCAATCAGGTAAATGTAAAAAAAATCAGGCACGGGCACTAGTCTACTTGTGAGGACCCAGCAGGAAACCTCATAGGGCCCGTTTCCACTTGTGCAGTGGGAATCGCCGCGGTAAAAGTTGGCATGCGGATGCGAATTTCGCATGCGGTTGTATGTGAATTTACATGCGAATTCGCATACGATCTCGCAATGGATGGCGATGTATGCGAATTTAACCATGGCAGTGCTTGTGTGCTTTTCCATTGATTCCATGCGAAATTGCATGAAAATTCGCATACCAATGCCGCATGCGAAATTCCCTATTAAATACATTGTATGCAAATTCTGATGGCTCTGCCGTGCAGATTTTTCCTGCTCAGAAAAACGCAAAGGAATCCTGACAAGTGGAAACAGTCCCATCCACTTGTATTGGCTATGTGAATTTGCATGCGGCAAACGCATGCAAATTTGTGATAGTGGAAACAGGCCCATAGGGAACGGTTCTCCAATTGCTGCACCCTCTAGCAGTGTATCCCAACCCTGTCCTCAGGGCCCATCAACAGTGCATGTTTTGTAGAAGTCCACTTTGCTGAGACACTAATTACCCCACCTGTGAATGTTTGTAGTTTTCTGCAAAACATGTACTGTTGGTGGGCCTTGAGGACAGGGTTGGGGAGCTCTGCTACAGCACAAAGCGTTTTAATTGCCCAAATAGTGTGGACATAGTTTACTACAACCTTTTTGAAGCCTAAGGGCCCGTTTCCACTATTGCGGTGCGGAATCGCCACATATCACCGCTGACAAAATCGCATGCGGATGCGATTCCGCATGCGTTTTTTTCGCGATTTCGCATAGGCAGGGTATATGCGATTTTAACCATGTCACTGCCTGTGTCAATTTACATTACTTTCAATGCGAAATCGCGAGAAAAAACGCATGCGATTTCCCTATTAATACATTGCCTGCGATTCGCCTGCATTCCACACGCAGGCGAATTCTGCAGGGTCTACCATGCAGAAAAATCCTGCACAGAAAAAGGCAAATGAAAACTGACAAGTGGAAACAGTCCCATCCACTTGTATTGCTTATGCGAATCCGCATGCGTTGTCTGCATGCGGATTCGCGCTAGTGGAAACGGGCCCTTAAAGTTTGAGAGGGTGCTGTCCACCCAATCATGTTTCCCTATGGCCCTGTTCGCAGTGGTCAGTTGTATTGCAGAATAACTCTGCATGTTAACTCGCAGCCCATACAGGTCTATGGGCCTGTTCACAGTAACAGATCATGTTATTTTAACTTTGTCTTTGCATTAAAGTCTGTGTTCAGTCTCCATTGCAGTTCACACACATTTTAATGTGTGCATTATGCAAGTGAACAACTGTGACCCTAGCCTAAGAGGTTTCCTGCTGGGTTCCGTCAAGTAGACCAGCGCCTGAAAAGGTGATCAGAGTGATGGAAACACTGAAATCGTGCGCAAAACTGCAAGGACAAGAGTTCCTGCTTAAAGAGTCTGAAGCGAGAATAAATCTCGCTTCAGACCTCCTAAATAGCAGGGGCATGTGTGCCCCTGCTAAACCGCCGCTATCCCGCGGCTTAACGGGGGTCCCTGATCCCCCAAATCCCCACCGTAATGCGAGGGAGCGCTTCCTGGTTGGGGCAGGGCTAACCGCCGCAGCCCTGCCCCACGCGCGTCTGTCAGTGCGTATCTCCGCCTCTCCCCCGCCCCTCTGTCTTCCATCACTGAGAGGGGCGGGGGAGAGGCGGCGATGCGCCGCTGATAGACGCGACTGGAGGCAGGGCTGCAGCCGTTAGCCCTGCCTCCAGGAGCGACCAAATGCACGACCAAGTCGTGCTAGGGTGGGTTTGGGGGTGAAGGGACCCCCTTTGTGCGGTGCGATAGCGGTGGTTTAGCAGGGGCACACGTGCCTCTGCTAACTTTGAGCTCTGAAGCGAGATTTATTCTCGCTTCAGAGTCTCTTTAAAGAGAAGCAGAGGTGGGTTTGAAGAATATTATCTGCATAAAGAGGCTGGATCTGCCTATATAGCCCAGCCTCTGTTGCTATCCCAAACCCCCCTAGGGTCCCGCTGCACTCTGCAATCCCTCATAAATCACAGCCACACTGCTGACAAACAGCTTGTCAGAGCTGGCTGTGTTTATCTCTATAGTGTCAGTCTGCTGCTCTCCCCGCCTCCTGCAGAACTCCAGTCCCCGCCTGCATCCCTTCCGTCCCTGCTGATTGGAGGGAAGGGATGGTGCAGGGACCGGAGCTATGCAGGAGGCGGGGGAGCAGCTGAGACTGACACTACAGATGTAAACACAGCCTCACAGCATGGCTGTGATTTATGAGGGATTGCAGAGTGCAGGGGGACCTTAGTGGGGTTTGGGATAGCAACAGAGGCTGGGCTGTATAGGCAGATCCAGCCTCTGTATGCAGATAACATTCTTTAAACACACCTCGGGTTCTCTTTAACCATACTGAAGGTCAGATGCTGACACATTTGCAGTTATGAACGCTACCATTTAATTGTGCTATGCAACCCTCTCCTCACATATATGGCAAGTAAGGATAGTCAAGAGATGCTGATAGGTCTGGCTTGCAGGCAAATTATATGCAGCTTGGAACTGTGGCAATTAAACATACTCAAACCTACTTCTTGGCAATATTGACTTGCCAGATTCCAAGTTGCACATTTATTTGCATCTCCTTGACCATCTCTACTTTGAAGTACTGACTTAGTATAGTTTACAACTGGGTTTACAGAGGTGTTATGCATGCGTCATGAGTGTGAACGGCAATGGAGACTGGACATAGACTTTTATACAAAGCCTGCATGCAGCGCGTTAGAATATCGCAATCTGTTAACAGGTGCATAGACACTAATGGAAGTCTATGGGACGCAGGAAAAAACGCATATGCGTTTTTGATGCATGCGGTTTCAAAAACGCTGGTTTTGTTGCATAATCTTCAAAAACGCACATAATGAAAGTCAATGGAAACGCAATGGTATGCATTTTCCATGTGTTTTTCTATGCATTTTTTTTTGGGGGAAAAAAATATTTTATGGTGTATTTCCGTTTCCTGTTGTCTTCCTAGTGATTTGCATGAAAGGCAAAAGAAAAACGCTTAAACGCATATGCGTTTTGTATATGAGAACTGCAAACGCATTGAAACGCATCTGCTGAAAAACGCCACAAAACGCAGTAAAAAGGCACATAAAATGCACACAACATAAGATGAAACATGGCCTAAAACGCAGCGTTTCGTGTTGTGTGCACCTAGCCTCAGGCAGCATTTAGTTGCATACAGTATTTGCATAATTCTGCTTGGAATTATTTGCATCTAATTGACAGAGATGGGATAATAGAGACAGTGAAATTCAGGCTTGCTCAGATAAGGCTGTACAGGCAGAACAGGTACAATGCTATTTCAAATTTGAAATGAATACTGTCATAAAAGCTGTTGAGATCTGTTCATTGGAACCTATAGCTATGCAAACACACTTGTTTGAACTTGGCCGAATGATAATGAGTTGTCCTTCTTGGTTCTCCAACGCTTCCCCATGTGTATCCGCTCCGTTGCGTACTGCTCGTTTTGCCTCCACCCCTTCCAACGCAACATACGTGTCGCTAGCCTGGAGGCTGGTGACGTATCTGTACAGCTTCGGCACGGCACAGTTTCCCAAAAGAATCTAGTAGTTGCAGTTACACAGGAAAGTACCTAAGGGTCCTTTCACATTGTACATGTTGCATTTTAATACCATCACAAAGGTACAGCAAAGTCACATTGTGACTATATTGTGAAGTATACAGTATAATGGAAGAATGCTTCATTGGGCTCTATTCACAAAACTTCTTATGCATGACTTATCTAACCTTTCAACACATTTACAGCAAAATAATCACTCAAAAGAAGTTGTTCCTGATTAACTTAATTTCATTATTACTTTTCTTATATATTTTTTCCCCTTTTTTTAGGAACTTAAAGTAACATCGATAAGATGAAAACCTGTGAAAAAGCTTTGTGAATCATGCCCAATGTCCTGTAAACTCACAGCTGGTTGTGCCTTACCCTGCCTGGAACCACTGCACCACATCCAATGTCAATTGCATTGCGAAGCAATGATTTTGTCCATTGCAATAGAAAGCAATGCATGCAGTGTGAAAGGAACCTTTATTCCTATATTAATGTTAAAGGACAACTGTAGGAAGAATATGGAGGCTGCCATATTTATTTCCTTTTAAACATGACTAGTTGCTTGGCAGCCCTAGCAGTGTCTGAATAACACAAGAAACAAGCATGCAGCTAATCCATTCAGATCTGACAATAATGTCACAAACCCCTGATCTACATATGCTTGTTCGGGGTCTATGGCTAAAAGTATTAGAGGCAGAGGATCAGCAGGCAGCTGGTATTGCTTATAAGGAAATAAATATGGCAGCCTCCATACCCCTCACAAGTGCTCTAAACCCACAGCTGAACTCTGGTCTCCTACCTCTCGTGTCTCTACCTCTCCCTTTAGATTGTAAGCCGCTGGGCAGGGTCCTCCTCCTTTTGTGTCCAACCTGATCATGCACCTCCATTACTGTGAACCCATGCTATGCATCTGAGTGAACCTAACTTGCCTAATCTCCATGCTCCCCTCCAGTGACTAAGCATTACCTGGTACTCATACTGTGCTGTGTGATCTGGTTTTCTTGTATTCCTGTATTGTCAGATTGCTGT
The DNA here is from genome assembly GCF_040937935.1 of Hyperolius riggenbachi. Classification (NCBI taxonomy): domain Eukaryota; kingdom Metazoa; phylum Chordata; class Amphibia; order Anura; family Hyperoliidae; genus Hyperolius; species Hyperolius riggenbachi. The sequence goes on from NC_090656.1 coordinate 83,823,890, forward strand.
ATGTCACCCCTAAATATTGTCACCTAAATTAATGTACAGTGCTGCGTAATATGTTGGCGCTTTATAAATACAATAAATAAATATCCCTCTCACTTCAGTTGTCCTTTAAGGGCTCGTTCACATTAGAGGCGTTTTTGGAATTTTTAAGCGCAGGCGATTTGTACAAATTGCCCTAAAAGCGCGTACGCTATGCTTTCCAATGAGATACTTCTCATTGGGGCGTTTCCGTTTGATTGCCACTGACAAAATCGCTGCATTTACAATTTTCAGGGCGATTTTCCCTGAATGGAAGGTATAGGGAAATCCCAAAGCTCTTGAAAAAGCGCTTTGTATAGCGTTTTCCCCAGCACTTTAACCCTTTCCCAAAGGAAGTCGTTTCTACTCAGTTTTTTTTTTTTTTTTTTTAAAGAAATGCGCTCTCCCTCTTTCTCTCTCATTTAAACATGGAACATAACACAGTAACATGGTATATCTTATTTTAAAGAACATATAACGTTTAATTTGGTACCTTATTTGGATAGTTTGGTGTCTTCTATTGGCTGGTAGCAGAGGAGAAAGCCAAGGTATGGTAAATTGAAAAACCGTTTCCTGGGTGTAATCCGGGCCTGCGTGAGCAAGTTTCGCAATAGGTTGTTTTATGCCCGCCACCCGGGGTCTTACTGTCCCTACACACAATGCAATCATTGGTATTTCGATTCGAAAATACTGGCTACTATTTACACCCTCTACAGTCCCTTCCATAGGATTCCATTGATTCTATGTGAAGCTTTTCAGGCAGTCAGGCAATCTGCAAGAAATCTGCCTGGAATCTAGTGAGGAATCTGCTGAGTGAAATCAGCAATTACTTTTTATTTAAAAAAAAAAAAGTGACATTTAAATTAAGTCACTTCCTTCCTGCCGGGATCACGGAATTCCGGTATGGGGCACTATGTGTGTGGGCATGTAGTATTACATGCCCAAAAACCGTCGCACAGGGATTGTCTGTTTGCGGCGGTCCTGATGCGACGCAAACTGCCGCTGCAGGGAGTGCAACACAGAATTCGCAATGTCCCGCTATGTGGGACATACGAGTGTAAAGGGTTAATGAATAAATTGTATTTATTCATTTACTGACATCAGGAAGTAATTTAAATTGCTCTGCTAAAGAGCTTACAAAAGCGATTAACACGCAGAGTGATTAGGGGAAAAATTAAATCGCTCATCGTGGTCGATAGCGCAATGTGAACAAAGGCCTAAGAGCTTATTTCCATTGAGCCTAAATTTGCACCGATTCTCCTCATGCGAGATAGATGGGGATATGCTGCCTATTCAGACAGCAGGCTTGCCAAGCAATTCAGTTGGTATGCTGCAGTTTTCCACAGCATGAATTTAAATTTCAGGACATTTACTTGCAGCGCTCTGGGTTAATTTACTTTATAAAATGTCCCTGTCATAAGCTGTACTTATATTCTAATTTAAAAAAAAAATTGTCTTTTTGTTCTTTAAGAACATGTAGATGTTCCATAGCTCTTGGTGTGGTTTAAAACCATGTAACTAGGCATTTTGTTCAGTTATGCAATGGGAGAAGCATAACAAGGATATTATTCCCTCTGCTATTGTTTCTGTTTGAGAAACTTGGCCAATTGTAAAGCTGGCCACACACCGTACAATTAAAAGATCCAATTTTTCACCAATTTGGTACTTTTTGATCGGTTGTCCCCAAAAAATCGAGAGCTTTTCTTTGTTTTTGATCAAAAAATCCGATCGATTGTCCCGTTTTTGTTTTTCTGTTTTAGGTTGAACATGTTGGCAATTTCAGACCAACTTTATCAATAATTGTATGGCGTGTGATGGATTGTCAATTACTTCATGTACAGTTACAATCATTTTTTTCTGACCTTTTTTAATTATTTTATTGATTGGGGAAAATTTAACGTGTGTGTGTGTGGTACATTGGTCAGATTTTTGAAATGTTACAATCAGTCAGAAAAAATTGATTGCTATTCATGAACAGCTTTAAAAAAATTGTATGGTGTGTGTGTGTGGCCACATTAAAACTCACACCTGAAGTGAGAGCCATATTCCAAAACATGTTTGAAGCCACAGATGATCACATACAGTATCTCTCAAAATTGAGTACACCTCTTACATGTTTATAAATATTTTATATGGAACACTGAAGATATGACACTTTGATTTAAATAGCCAGTGTGTAGCTTGTAGAAAAGTGTAAATTTGCTGTCCAATCAAGATAATTCAATACATCCATTAATGTCTAAATCGCTGGCAACAAAAGTGAGTAAACAGCTAAGTGAAGGATGTCAAATTTGTGTCAAGTGTCAATATTTTGTGTCCACAATTATTTTCCAGCACTGCCTAAACTCTCTTGGGCATTGAGTTCACTAGAGCAGTGATCTGCAAATTTTGCTCTCCAGCTGTTAAGGAACTACAAGTCCTACAATGCATTTGACTTTATGAATAATGACTGGCTTTCAGACTTCTGCAAGTATTGTGGGACTTGTAGCTCCTTAACAGCTGGAGAGCTAAGTTTGCAGTTCACTGCACTAGAGCGTCACAAGTTGCCATAGGAATCCTTTTCCATTCCTCCATGATGACCTCATAAAACTGGTGAATATTAGAGACCTTGCGCTTCTCCACCTTCTGTTTGTAAAGCCCCACTGATGCTCAATAGGGTTTAGATCTGGAGATTTGCTTGACCAGTCCTGAACCTTCACCCTCAGTGTCTTTAGCAAGGCAGTGGTTGTCTAGGAGGTGTGTTTGGGGCTTTTATCATGTTTGACTACTGCCCTGCATCTTAGTCTCTGACTGCAGGGGATCATGCTGTTTCATTATGTCATAGTACATGTTGACATTCATGAGTCCCTCAATGATGCAGCCCCAAACCATGACACTCCCACCTCCATGCCTGACTGTAGGCAAGGCACACTTGTCTTTGTATGCCTCACTTGGTTGCCTCCACATATGCTTGCCACCATCTGAACCAAATACGCTTGTCTTGGTCTCCTCAGACCTCAGGACATCGTTCCAGTAGTAAATGTCCTTAGTCGGCTTGCCAAATGGTTTGCCGGCTTTCTTGTGCATATGTAGTCTCTGCACAAGTCATTTGGGGCTTGGTGCATGAAACATCGGAAGGTAGCACTTGGCAATTTTGCTCCTATTACTGCCAGGGGAGCAGCACTTTATCTTCTTAACACAACACGCTGCACTGGAGTAACGTGTGTTACCATAGCAACACACGAGATATGATAATAGAGTATCACACGTTTCTACCCTGGCGTTAGGAGTGGTAAAATTGCAGTGCACACCATTCACTTTTGGGGCAGCTTTAACTGCAGTGGGACATGAATGAAACTAAATTGTGGGACTAGACAACAGTAAAAAGTCAGTGGTTCTTAATAGAGATGTCAGTTAAATGCTAACCATTCTGACTTGCATCCAAATTAAATGAAGATTGTAGCTTGGAATCGGGCCAATCGATGCACTTGTTGATTTTTATAATTTGCATCTCATTGACAACGCCTTTCTTGTTCTGTTCATTCTCTGTCCCACACCACCCAAAAAATGTGGATGTTCCTGTACCTTCACCTGAAACTGTACCTTTTACCTGTATCTTCAAAGGTGTTTTTTTTTTTTGCCAGGTTCTTGAGTTCGCTGCTGTGTTGCAGTGTGGTAACATGGTTCATGCCACTGAATTAATGTCTATGTTGGTATATCTGGTTTATTTAATTTAATATGCGGTATATTTTTCTTCATTCTTAACATGTTCTCGTGGTTACTTGCTTTGCGCAAACAGAGGAAGCATGCAAGCATGGGCAGCAGTCCTCATGCCCACCGCTCACCCCATTCCCCTCTGTCACCTACATTTTCCTTGTAAAAGCCTCGGGAAGTTGAGCCAGGTCGCACACAACTGTGCAAGCACTGACCTGGCAACTCACGTCCTTGATTGCGATCCCGTGGCCAGAAGCATGCGCACTATGTATAGACTTGTAGTGTGCATGCATAGTGCACAGGAGCGCAATCAACTGCGTGGGCCACCGGGCCAATGCTTGCGCAGTAGAGCTCGACTCTCAAATGCTTCTACAAGGTAGTGGAGGGTGATGAGGATGAGGCAATGGGGGGGGGGAGTGGTGGGCATGAGGACCGCTGCTCATACATGCCTGCTCCCTCCATTTGTGCAAAGAAAGTTACCTTAGGTATCTTTTAATTGTAAGAGAGGATTGATGATATTCAACTGGTACATGGTCCGTCCCCCTCCTCAGCTCCCAGGATGTTCCAAATACTGATGAGCTGAATGTTATGTTTCAATCTAGTGAGATGAAGTCTGCACATAATTATAAATCCACCGAAGTTGCCATTATTGATCAGGACAGAGGAGACCAAACTCCTGTAGTGTTGCGATAGTCTCTGGTTATTCAGATGCTAGGTAAGAAGCTGTTATGGGTTAACATAAGAGTTCTGTAGGACATCACACTTAGTCTTCTGTCACATATTGCAAAATCTAATAGTTATTTACAGTTTTCTTCTTGGGTGCATTAAAAGCAGTTTCTAATTATGTGAATAGAGTTGCAGTGTTTTCAAGCCTGAAATTTTAGCTTTAAAACACATCTACCTTTTTTTTGATCCAGGGCTAAAGGATTGGTAATGCATGATAAATGCCTCCAAATTATCTGCATGTGCTTTTCTTTGGTTTCTAATACCCACTATTGTAGAAATTACGCTCAACAGTCCATCAAAAATTGAGTATGTTGCGTGGTACACTATTAGACATGCCACTGACATTTGTAGAAAGTCATGGTTCAGTTTTCACCATTAGAAATGGTTCCTCTTCACTTCTCTGTGGAGTAAGAAGAGAAAAACCTCAGTTAAATAGGAAGTGTTTCCAGTCATGGTACATCATTCTTGAAACAATTTGCTATGTCATACTTGGAAATTAGGTGCAAGTTCAGGCAGGCTGAGATCTAGAATGGTCATTTGTATAAAGGTGGCCACTAACAATCCAATTTTTAGTGAAAAATCGTTCGAGCAATCAGTTAATTATGATCGGAAGAAAAATAGTTCACTGCACTATCAACAAACCAATCTCTGCTTCCTATCCATCACAACCAACTAGAAAATCCAAATTTTGGATTGATGAAAATCAAATAGGATGACTATTTTTATAATCGTTCGTAATTGATCGTAATGCCCATCAACTGAGATTTACAACCAATCCGATCAGAATTTCTGATTGCTCTAACGATTTTGCACTAGAAATTGGACCCTTAGTGGCCACCTTAAAGTGAGTGTCCAATAGGCCTGAACGATTTTAGGAAAACATTGAATTGAGCAATTTCTGTCCGAAATTGCGATTTCGATTTGATTCACGATTTCCTTCAAGGCAGTTAACAATGTGTGGTGACTCAGAGGTATTGCTGATTACTTGAGCCGGACAGCGGGAGAGGGGGGGGGGGTGTGATCCTCTTGAGCCACTGATTGACAGAAGCTGTGTAAAAGCAGTGCATATTGGCGATTGTTAATGAGCCGGGGGGCGGGGCAAATCAGTCCAGAGCGGCACACATTTCCACCAATCGCTGGATAGAGATGGTATGACTGCAGCGGTAGGCAGAGCTGTACAGCTCCGCCTACCGCTGCCGTCATACCACATCTCTATCTAGCGATTGGTGGAGCTTTGTGCCGCTCTGGACTGGATTCACCCCGCCCCCGCTGCCCGGCTCATTAACAATCGGCAGTATGCACTGCTAGCCACAACTTCTGCCAATCAGTGGCTCTTCTATATGACGGCGCGGCGGTAGGCGGAGACATGCGTCTGCACATGAATCGCGGTTTCAGTTTAAAACCGCAAAACCATTCAGCCCTAGTGTCCAAGGTACTAAAAAAATAAAATAAAAAAATTACTTACCTGGGGCTTCCTCCAGCCCGTGGCAGCCATCCTGTGCCCTCGCCGCAGCACCGGAGGCTCCCGGTCTTCTCTGCGCCAGGTCGGGTTCCGGGCCGGCCTCTTCTGCGCTCCACCGAGAGGGTCGGGTCATGCAGCGGAGAAGATCGGGAGCCCCCGGAGCTGCGGCGAGGTGTTTTTTTTTTTTTTTTGCAATGCACTTTTTCACCTGCGTTTTCTCCTAATAGATCTCTGCAGTGTTCTCACCAGGTTCTTTTAGCCGGGTGGTCCACCCGGCTGGTTTTGGTTAGCACTCTGCTGTCATTGGTTCACCTCCTATGTTGTAAGCAGAATTGTGCAGAGGAGCGCTGGCCCTGCATTCTCGCATCACACCCCACTAGGCTACTTTTTCATGCCACCCGCCTGGAAAAAAATTCTGGGGAGAACACTGCTCTTTAACAAAATTGTCAGCCTTATTTCTTCTATCCTCTCAGTTCCTATACCTGTTCTAATGTGGTCTGAATTACTGCAGCCTTTTCTAGTTGCTCTGTCTCTGTAATATATCTAATCTTCTTTTCTTTGTCAAGCTTTGTCGATTCAGGGAGGAATGCACTGCCTCTGCTGTGATGGGGAGAAGTTATGCATGCCCCCTCCATGCCCCCTGCAGAGGTGTGTGTGTGTGTGTGTGTGTGTGTGTGTGTGTGTGTGTGTGTGTCTGCGTGTGTCTGCGTCACAGGCAAGGTCTCTGCTCACAGCCAGCGTGTCTGAGAACAGCTGCGAGTGCAGAAAGATCATGAGAACTGCTGCTCATACTGCTGCTGGTAGGCATGAGGACTGCTGCTCATACATACCTGCTTCCTCCATTTGTGCAAAGAAAGTCACCTTTGGTATTTTGTAATTGTAAGAGAGGCTTGATGATGCACTGCCTCTGCTGTGATGGGGAGGAATGCACTGCCTCTGCTGTGATGGTGAGAAGTTATGCACGCCCCATGCAGGCTCTGTGTGTGTGCTTGGTGTGAGCACATGCAAGGTCTCTGCTCACAGCCAGCGTGTCTGCAGCTCATGGAGATGTGACCTTGTGAACAGCTGTAAGTGCAGAAAGATCAGTTCAAAGCCCACACAAGCAGCTAATGGCCCATACTCACGAGGGACTTTTGTCGCCTCAACACGCGGCGCGCGCGTGTTGCGGCGACAGGTCGCCCGTGAGTATGGGCCGTCGCACGCGCGCGCATCCCGAACTGTCGCCCGCCGCTCTTGTCGCCATGCGATTGAAAGTTTCAATCGCATGGCAACAGTCGCCGCCGCACCTCCGCCGCAACTGTCGCTAGTCCGCGTGAGTACGCGGACTAGCGACAGCAACCTCCATAGAGGTGAATGAAGCTTCCGGCGGGGGGAGGAGGAACGTCGGCGACAGCTTCCGTCTCGCCGCTGGTCCCTCTTCCGCGTGTGTACGCGGAGGGACCTGGAGAGAAGCTGTCGCCGGCCTGTCGCTAGCACGCTCACGTGTGCTGGCGACAGGCCACTTCTGCAGCCCGTGAGTACGGGCCATTAGGCAACAAGTGGCAGTAACATTCCAGCAGTCAAGTCAAGCTTGAGAGGAGCCACTACAAACGGGCACCTACTCTGATTATGTATTTCGTGTTTGGCAGCCATCTTCATTGTTTACAAAAACAATGAATAAAACTGTGATTTTATCACCAAGTAAGCAGCGGGGAGTGCTGAAAATGTCAGAGGGGGCTAGGAGAAGACGACAAACAGGCTGGTACGTTTATGTAAGATTTTCATAGTACAGATTCTCTTTAAAATAACTTTCTAGGACTTTACAACTGAAGTACTAAAAAGTAGGTGAAAAGGTACAATCAAAATTATTTTGAGTATGCTCTTGCTTTCTGTTGTCTTTGAAGGCATTTTATTGACCAGTTTAAAAATATCACTTAAAGAGACACTGAAGCGAAAAAAATATGATCTAATGAATTGATTGTGTACTATGAATAATTTCTAGAAGATTAGCAGCAAAGAAAATATTCTCATACTTTTATTTTCAGGTATATAGTGTTTTTTCTAACATTGCATTATTCTGTAATATGTGCAGATTACACAACACTCAGCATTCAAAATGATTCTTTCAGAGCAGTCTGTGAAGTAATGACCTCTCCACTAGCAGAGAAAAAGTAAACAGTACACTTACAGTTGAGATAATAAGTCAGATAACAGCCCGCTCCACGACTAACTTAGTCGGAGAGCTTAATGGCTTGTTTGCATAGAGATAACTGGAGTTTCGTTTCTCAACTCTTCCTGTACTGGAAACAATTAGACTGATGTATCTGATGTTAATGTTTTATTTCTTAGCTGTACTACACATACAAATCATAATATCATAATTTTTTTTTTCGCTTCAGTGTCTCTTTAAGAGAAAACTCAGGAGAAAAAGGGCCCTGGAGTAGTGCTCAAGGCAGTGATGGTACAGCAACTGATATTTCCCTTTTATGTGACATTTGTTTTGCCTCCTGGTCAGGGACCTTACTCTGAACTGCTGCGGAAGTTGTCAGCGCTATATAAGCTCACCTAAAGGATTATTAGGAACACCTGTTCAATTTCTCATTAATACAATTATCTAATCAACCAATCACATGGCAGTTGCTTCAATGCATTTAGGGCCTGTTTCCACAACACGCAGATTGAATGCAGAATGGATGCAGAAAAACTGACTCCAATGAATGCCTTGAATGCCTATGGGCCTGTTTCCACTAAACGCGATATTTCTGATGCAGATTTTCCCATAGGTATTCATTGGAGTCTATAAGGGCCTGTTACCACTACATGCAGATTTGATGCAGAAAAACTGACTCCAATGAAAGCCTATGGGAAAATCTGCATCAGAATAATCGCGTTTAGTGGAAACAGGCCCATAGGAATTCATTGGAGTCAGTTTTTCTGCATCCATTCTGCATCCATTCTGCATCCATTCTGCATCCATTCTGCATCCATTCTGCATCCATTCTGCATCCATTCTGCATCCATTCTGCATCCATTCTGCATAAAATCTGCGTGTAGTGGAAACAGGCCCTTAGGGTTGTGGTCCTGGTCAAGACAATCTCCTGAACGCCAAACTGAATGTCAGAATGAGAAAGTAAGGTGATTTATGCAATGTCGAGCGTGGCATGGTTGTTGGTGTCAGGGGGGGCCGGTCTGAGTATTTCACAATCTGCTCAGTTACTGGGATTTTCATGCACAACCATTTCTAGGGTTTACAAAGAATTGTGTGAAAAGGGAAAAACATCCAGTATGCGGCAGTCCTGTGGGCGAAAATGCTTTGTTGATGCTAGAGGTCAGAGGAGAAAAGGCGTACCATTCTATTCATTATGTTCTCCTGGGCCCCTCTGTGCTGTTTCTGCCACTCCCTGCTGCAATCCTGGCTTCTAATTGCCAGTTTTAGGCAGTGGTTACAAACAAGACATGGCTGCTAACAGTATGTGATAGGCCGAGAGTAGCTCAGTCTGTGACTCACACAGAGCCTGTAGGGGTGTTGAGAGGGTGTGTATAGCTTCTATCCTATCACAAGCAGGGCTGCACATTCCTGCCTGAGTGCCTCAGCCCGACAGAGCCGACAGAGGAAAGATTAGATCATATAACAGAGATAATAAAGCCACTGTACAACTAGGAAAGGCTGCAGTAATCCAGACCACATTAGATCAGGCATAGGAGCTTATAGGATAGAAGAAATAAGGCTGAACATTTTGTTAGTCTCTTTAAGTATCTTACGGCCAGAACCTGAAAACTTTGGGATCTGGCCAGCCAATACCCAAACTGGCCAGCTATTGGTGCCCCAGTATACTGTAGGTTAGTCAGGTTGGTGCCTCCAATATTGGTAGCCAGTATAATTGCACCAGGAAAGTTTAGCCAGGTAGGTGCCTCCAGTATATTTAGCCAGTATAGTTACCTCCAGTATAGGTGCCTCCAGTATAGCTGCCCCAGTATAGGCTAGGTTCCTCAAGTCTAGTTAGCCAGTATAGTTGCCCCAGTATAGGTATAGGTGCCTCCAGTATAGGTAGCTAGTATAGTAACCCCCAGTGTGGGTATAGGTTCCTCCCAGTGTAGCTAGTATAGTTGGCCCCATTATAGGTGCCTCCCAGTATAGATAGCTAGTATAGTTTCTCCCTGTATAGGTATTGGTGCCTCCAGTGTGCGATGGGGGAAACTGGGCAGAAACTACTCGCCTGCCTTCAGCCAGCCACACGCAGTGTCTATCTCGTTCTTCCCAGGCATCGTCACATTGACATGCTGCTACATCATCACAGGGGGCGCTGTTACCAACGCAGTGATGCCTGGGAGGAAGTAGATTGTAGCTGCGCATGGCCAAAGTAAGGTGAGTTTTTTTCCCTCCAATGCACCCGCTCTCCCTGCCGAGGTGGCCGTTCTCTTCCTGCCGATGCGCCGCCCCCTAAAATCGTTGCCCCAAAACTTCCACCGTCTAAGGAAGACTCCTCACTTGGCGTCATGGGTGGGCTGGGCCTGCACCTGCATTATATGGTGGTGGATGGCGCTTGCAGCATGTGGTTGTTTAACCCTATAACTGACAACTTTGTCTAATTTTTATTTGTATTCTCTGGTTTTATTGATTATAATCTTTTAATGCTAAGCTTTAGATTGTGAAAAAGTGCTGTGACTTATTCATTTGGTACAACATGCATAGATTGGTACGGTTCTATGGAATAGGGCTTGTACCAGCCCTTCAGGGTACCCAGATAGCTCATGGTGACCCAGAACCACTAGAATAGAAGGGGCTAAAAAAGGCAGAAAATTCCTCACTTATACAAACTAAATATGTAATCTTAGCAAGGAGATGGTTCAAATGGCCTTTATCCAAAAATTGTTTGTTTACATTAACAATCAATATTGGGTAATGACATTTGTTTCTGTTCCTGTTTCTGCTTCAGGTTCATGTTGTGGCTGGCGGCATATAAAAGTTGGGAATCTAACTATTTGTTAGTTTTCAGGACAAGAAGAGGCAAGATGGAGACATTCTGGCAGCAGTAATCTGCTTTAGCAGGTTGAGACAGCATAAATGAGGCATATATAGATGTGATGAGGCAGAACAGAAGGAACTGTCCTAGTAATGAATAAATCCTGCCATGTGGAACATGTATTGAAAACCTATATTTGAATTCAGAAATGAACTCGGTTTAAAAAAAAAAGTTCTGGGATTTGAGTTTGTCTATATATATTTGGTGTATAAAAAGGCCTTATTGAAACGTACAAACACCCAAGCAAAATACAAAAACTCTCATCTTAAAAGTTTACATCTGAGCAACAGATCCAAACGTACAAAGATAATGTGCTATCTAGAGCAAGTTCTAGCATGATAGAATACCATTATGGATTGATCATAATGGCACATGCTAGGCTGGCTTCAGCATGTAGTGTTGTTGGTGGTATAGCGGTTAAGTCAGTTACCTACCACACACTGAGACCTGGGTTCAATTCCCAGCCATGGTAAGTTGGTTTTTGACATGCTACTTTTTCTCTTGGATTGATCATAATGAGAGAGAGAGAGAGATCCGCGGAAATAAAACATTTTCCACGGAATTCCATTTTAGAGGTTTAGCAATTCCGTTCCGACCGCCGGAATCGGAATTGACCTAATTCCGGCCGGAATCACGGAATTAAGAATTCCGCGGAATCCAGCGAACATCCCTATAGAACATACATACCTTGCAATAAAGCAAACGCAATTAAAGAATAAAAAATGATGATTTATGTCATAAATCCTCTGAGTATTCTAGCCTAATACCCTTCAATCACAAAAACATAACCCACAGGGGCGTAGCTAGAAATGACTGGGCCCCATAGCAAAAAAAAATAAATTATGCCCCCCCCCCCCACGACCTTCCAACCCCACGGACCTCCCACCCAAACACTTTGTGGGAAAATCTGATTTCCCTACAACATGCAACCAAATTGGCGGCAGATTTCCCCACAAATTGCAACCAGATTGGCGGCAGATTTCCCCACAAATTGCAACCAGATTGGCGGCAGATTTCCCCACAAATTGCAACCAGATTGGCGGCAGATTTCCCCACAAATTGCAACCAGATTGGCGGCAGATTTCCCCACAAATTGCAACCAGATTGGCGGCAGATTTCCCCACAAAGTGCAATCAGATTGGCGGCAGATTTCCCCACAAAATGCAGTATATGTAGCCAGTTCTATAGTGTGCTAACATTAATTACCTGGAGGTGGGTGGTTGGGCAGGCTGCCACACTATTTGCGGTGCAGGCACTGCACTGGGTAGGCAGATGGGTAGCCGGGTGGGAGGGTAGGCAGATAGGTAGATGGGTGGGCAGTTAGGTAGATGGGTGGGCAGTTAGGTAGCTGGGTGGCAGGGTGGGCAGTTAGGTAGCTGGGTGGGAGCTTAGGCAGTTAGGTAGCCGGGTGGGAGGGTAGGTAGCCGGGTAGTTTAGTGGGGTAGGGGCCCGACTCCTATCCCCCCTGCCTCACCTGGGGTCCCCCTTCCTTTTATCAATGGCGGGAGAGTGGCATATACAGCAGGCTGCGACGGGGTAATTGGGTGCTAGAGGTCCAGCTGCCTCCCGGGCTATGGTGTCTCCTCTGTATTGCTTCTCGCAATAAACCAGGAAGCGGTGCGTCCGTGCGAGCAGCAATACAGAGAAGACAGCGTAGCCCGGAGGCAGCTGGACCTCTAGCGTCTGATTACCCCGTCGGAGCCTGTTGTATATGCCGCACTCCCGCTGCTGATAAAAGAAGGGGGGGGGGGGGGTCGCCGAGTTGAGGGAGGGGGGCCCAGGCCGGCATAAAAAGTCATCTCAGCTGCGGGCCCCCTGTGACGCTATGGTTGCTATACCCATTGCTATGCCCCTAGTAAACATCCTGGCATCTGTTTCCCCACCAAACTATCCAAACAAAGATGGTAAACGCAGCATGATAGCAAACACAAGGATCAGCCCAATCAGGAAAAGGGGGTACAGGCAATCAGAGCCCATCACCCTTTCCCTGAGCTCTATACTCATTACTATCTGTATCCCTTATAGTATCAACTCCTGTCTCAAATTGGTCTGAAAGAAAATTATCTCAATAATTGCAAGCATCTGGTAATAGTTATTAACTGCTTATCTTCCCTTCTGATTTTTTTTTTCTTTAAAGGACCTCTGTTGCAAAAATGTAAAATATATGTAGACATGTGCAATTAAAAAGTGCATTTTTTTCCAGAGTAAAATGAGCCATACATTACTTTTCTCCTATGTTGCTGTCACTTACAGTAGGTAGTAGAAATCTGATAGAACCGACAGGTTTTGGACTAGCCCATCTCCTCATGGGGGGTTCACAGGCATTTCCTTATTTTCAAAATGCACTTAGTGAATGGTAGTTGCTCCGTCCAACTGCCCAAAAAGTGTGCAGGGAGGCTGGCCAACCTCTTTCTATAAATCTTTTTCAGGGAGCGTATTTATAAAGAATAAAGTACATGCAGAGAACCCTATTATTATTATATATATATATATATATATATATATATTTTTTATATCTTTTTTTTAGCAATAAGTTTTTGGGCAGTCTTGCTGACCCTCTGCGTCTAGTATTGGCCTCTGGGCGTGATTCATCAAGCTGCCACTACTGTATTAATTTATTGTTCTGTAAATTAATACAGTAGCGGCCGCGAGTTGAGTATGGCGATACCGATAGTTCACAGAAGCAGGGCCACCTGCAGTTAATGTTATGCTAAGGAAGCAATGTGTGTAACTGAGGAAGGCACACTCCTTACATGGCAGCCAGCGCTGCTATGTAAGGCGTGCATAGGGCGCACTACTGCTCATTGAGCTGTGCTGCTTGATGAATCAAGCTCATAGACCCTGAGCAAGCATGCTGCAGATTAGTTTGACATCATTGTCAGATCTGACAAGTTGAGCTGCATGCTTGATTTTGGTGTTCTTCAAATATTACTACAGCGAAATAGACCAGCAGTGCTGCTAGTCAACTGGTATGGTTTTAAAGGACTTACGAGGCCAAGTCCATAAAAAAAAAAAAAAAAAAAAAGTTAGCTACCTTGCTCAGCTTGTAAGGCACGGAGGACGCTCAGCTTGTAAGGCACGGAGGTTGGCCTTATAGCTGCGCAGCCGCACTCGCGGCTATGCGGACTGCGCAGCCGCGGCCAGCTCCGCCGGCCATCTTGGTACAGGCTGGGGAGCCCGACCCGGGCCGCGCGGTCGGGGACCGTTCGGGGGGGCTGTGCAGCGGCGGGGACCAGGCGGAACGGCACGGAGGGCGCGGACGGCGTCCTCCGTGCCTTACAAGCTGAGCAAGGTAGCTAACTTTTTTTCATTTTTTTTTTTTATGGACTTGGCCTCGTAAGTCCTTTAAAAGGAAATAAAAATGGCAGCCTCCATGTTGTTCTCACTTAATTTGTCATGTAAAGGGAACCCAAAGTGAGTGATATGGAGGCTGCCATATGTATTTCCTTTTAAACAATAACAGTTGCCTGGCAGTCCTCATGATCCTTTCTCTAATACTTTTAGCAATAGGCCCTGAACAAGCATGCTGCAGATCAGGTACTCTGACTCAGAATTTACTGGATTGGCCATATGCTTGTTCCAGGGTTTTGACATCTGCCAGAAGATCAACAGGGCTGCCAGGTAACTGGCATTGTTTACAAGGAAATAAATATGGCAGCCTTCATATCTCTCTAACCTAGGATTTCTTTTTAACCTTTTTTTTTTTTTGAGCAGAGAAATCTATTTACAAGGTGTTCTGTTCTATAGTTAGGTTAGAATGTGCACAAATACATCCCCCTTTTTTTTTTCTCCAGGGACCTGACAAAGTAGTTTACTATATCAGAATTGGTCATACATTGTATATTTATACTCAGGTTCCATTTGCTGAAACCGGTGTCCAGAGTTTACGGTGTCCAGAGTTTACGGTGTCCAGAGTTTACGGTGTCCAGAGTTTACGGTGTCCAGAGTTTACGGTGTCCAGAGTTTACGGTGTCCAGAGTTTACGGTGTCCAGAGTTTACGGTGTCCAGAGTTTACGGTGTCCAGAGTTTACGGTGTCCAGAGTTTACGGTGTCCAGAGTTTACGGTGTCCAGAGTTTACGGTGTCCAGAGTTTACGGTGTCCAGAGTTTACGGTGTCCAGAGTTTACGGTGTCCAGAGTTTACGGTGTCCAGAGTTTACGGTGTCCAGAGTTTACGGTGTCCAGAGTTTACGGTGTCCAGAGTTTACGGTGTCCAGAGTTTACGGTGTCCAGAGTTTACGGTGTCCAGAGTTTACGGTGTCCAGAGTTTACGGTGTCCAGAGTTTACGGTGTCCAGAGTTTACGGTGTCCAGAGTTTACGGTGTCCAGAGTTTACGGTGTCCAGAGTTTACGGTGTCCAGAGTTTACGGTGTCCAGAGTTTACGGTGTCCAGAGTTTACGGTGTCCAGAGTTTACGGTGTCCAGAGTTTACGGTGTCCAGAGTTTACGGTGTCCAGAGTTTACGGTGTCCAGAGTTTACGGTGTCCAGAGTTTACGGTGTCCAGAGTTTACGGTGTCCAGAGTTTACGGTGTCCAGAGTTTACGGTGTCCAGAGTTTACGGTGTCCAGAGTTTACCGTGTCCAGAGTTTACCGTGTCCAGAGTTTACCGTGTCCAGAGTTTACCGTGTCCAGAGTTTACCGTGTCCAGAGTTTACCGTGTCCAGAGTTTACCGTGTCCAGAGTTTACCGTGTCCAGAGTTTACCGTGTCCAGAGTTGGTACACTGCTGTCCTTCCCTGCGCACTCTGGCTGTGCTTGTTTGTGTAGGGGAGTGCGACCACAACCTTCTGAGGGTCCCAGCACTGGATCAGTGGTTGGGAGTAGGATGTGGGAAGCCTCTTGAGGATCCAGAGGCTTCCTTCTACTGAGGGAAGTATCTATATTTCATTGGTTCCTGACCCCGTGAGCCAATCGCAGTAATCACAGGCTACAATGGGGAAAAGACGGCTCTGGTCCTGAAATGTTAACATGGTGTTTGGAACACATCCTTTTAAACATCTTCTGTACATAGCAAAGAAATGAACAACGCTACTTAAAAACAGATCCACCTTTTGCGCAATTTTCAATTTTCGATTTTACTTGGTAGCGCACCCAGGCTATGCATATGCATAGGTTAGGATTTAGTTAGTGTTAGGTCCCCTCCCATGGGTGGTGACTTCTCTGCAGTGGGAGGGACGAGTACTTAACAAGTTGCATGCAAGCTGTTACAGGAAACCAACATCCTCCAGTGGTAGACAGGTTATGTGTGTGCTAGGTGTGTATTTTATCCCACAAGTGGGGCTTGCACTCTATTGCAGGTAGGCACTTATCTGTTTTTAAGTAGCGCTGTTCATTTCTTTATGTACTAATTCAATTCATTTTTGGTCAGCTGCTCCCACTAAGCAGCCTTGCTTTTGGTGTATATGCAGAGCTTCTGTTTGGGTTCAAGGTGCGTTTGCAGTTTCTGTGGGGGCTCAGCACACCTCTGATTGTAGGCCATTCGGAGGCGGCCTGGGGATGCGCTGATCCAACTTTTGCGTAATTTTCAAACCTTCTGATTTCAACACCCAGTGATCTGGTTCTACAACCCTGCATGAGTTTTGCCCTCATTCTTCTCTGGTCTTCTCCAGGAATTTCTGTTGGAACTTTACATTTTCCCACAAAAGTTGAACTGGTCACCTTGGTGATATTCAATTCAGTTGGAGGCCATACATTACAAATGGTCTATAACAGTTAAAATTAACTCATTGTTCACATTCAAATACATGTGTGGGTACATTGATTGATATTTAAAAATAACTTGGCTCTATAGTGAGGTTTCAAACTGAAGACCTTTCTGTAACATTCTATTGATCTACTGTAGTTTATGCACACATACATGAGAACACAATGGGAGCTCAGGTTGACAGGCCAAAAAGAAGTAATCTTTTACATATAAACAGTTCATGCAAACATCATTTTTTTAAACAAATACTTTGTTTTTTTCAGAAAAGATTCTAGTACAATAAGCGGCATAACAAGCCCCCAACAACATAACATTCCCGAACAGATAGCTAAACTACTGCCGTAAAGTAGTAGTAAAACAATATACTGCCGTAAAGTAGTAGTAAAACAATATAACAATATATATTCAGAATACAGCAACGGCTAACTAATAAACAGTTCGGCCTTGTTCACATCATAAATCGCTGATGCCAGCTTTTTTTTCGTTTTTGTGGGCATATTTTTTTTTCCACTTCCTGACATCAGTCAGGAAGTTAAAGAGAATCTGTACTCTAATATTCTTACAATAAAAAGCATACCATTCTATTCATTATGTTCTCTTGGGCCCCTCTGTGCTGTTTCTGTCACTCCCTGCTGCAATCCTGGCTTGTAATTAACAGTTTTAGGCAGTGTTTACAAACAAATGACTGGCTTCTAACCAGAGTATCATAGGCTGTGAACAGCTATCTGGTGTGACTCATGCAGAGCCTAGAGGGGGTGTGTAAAGCTTCTGCCAATGACAAGCAGTGCTGCACATTCCACACATTCCAGCCTCTTGCCGACAGACACCACAGAGGAAAGATAAGATTTATTACAGAGACAGTGCAACTGGAAAAGGTTGCAGTAAGACAGACCACATCAGAACAGGTATAGGAACTTATAGAATAGAAAAAATAAGGCTCAAAATTTTGTTACATAGTCTCTTTAACGCTTTCACCAGGAAATGACTAAATACAATGTGTCACATGAGCCCTAGTGGCTGACCGCACTTAGCCTTCTAAACGGTGCCAGCGCACAGATCGTGCGAACTCTGGTCGCAGTCAATGCACAGGAACCGTTAAGAATTAGCCGCAGACAACTCAGAAGGGAGCCTGTGAGACACGGGTGATTACAACTTCACCCACTGGTTCAGGGTACTGCCACCACCGCGGTTACCATGGGACCGTGGAGCCCATTAACTGACTAATCCTGCGAATAAAACGGTTAAACACACGATATTCTGTCTAGCCAACAACAAACAGTAGCGTATCTTCAGAGACCCGGGATCAGTTCTGTGTGTGCTGATAAGCAGGGTAGCAGACAGTGAATGACTTGGAGAAAGTCGTTTATTCACGCAATATAAATAATTAATGTATACAGACAATTATTAAAATCAACAATTATTAAAACAGTAATAGCCAGTATGAAAAATAAAAGAAGGGAGAAAAATACTTAGTTCCTGGAAAGATGTCCTTTTTGTGGGAAAAATCAGTTCTGGATTTCAATCAAAGTTCAGAGTTCAGACCAGGTGGATGCCAGCATATCCTCAAGCTGGCATCTGATGAGCTCAAGATGTTTCAGTGTGGAGGACACTGTTTGGGTCCTCAGCCATTCTTATGCCCCTGCTTCAGTAGGAGGGAGTGAGGGCGGGGAGCCATACACCCCCTTAGAAGATGAGATGAGCCCTCCCCTTATCCTGGGGGCTAGAAATCATATCTACCCATATATGGGCTCTATCTCACAGAACCGTACAGGTCAGGGCAGATTTATTAACATTTTCAGGTCTGTCTCGATTTACCCAGCGCCCTGATACCAGACATGAGGGGTGGGACCCCTGTGGTATCATCAGGGCATTTTCAAACTGCCTAACTGGCAGTCCTTACCTCAGAATGTTCTGAAACTTCCTCAGAACCAGCACCGGGGCTCATGCTACACTTCCCCCACGTTTGGTGAAGCTGCCATCTCAGGAACCCCAGAAATATTACAGATCTGGGAAGTTATGGATTATGCCATGAGCCTCAGGTTAATTCAGGAGGTGTTCTAGCTGCTAACAGCTGACTTTCCTTTGATCTTTACTAGGGAGCAAAGTGTCAAGACCTCCCGTGGATTCGTAGCCTGCCTGGCTGTACCTAGGCATCCTTTGGTTAATTAACATCTCCATGAGATCAGCTAAGTGTCACCTGGTTCCCAGAACCAAAAGGGGAATTGTGCCTTCCACAGGGAATATGTCCAAGCTAATTAACACCTTCCCCCCCAGGCTGTCACTTCAGCTAAGACAGATCCCCCAGCTGTTCCTAGGCATAGGGATACTACACGTCAAATCTTGGTTCTATTGATCTGAGGCGCAATCGATGCAGGAATCGAGTGCGATCGTTCTTTTCTTCATGGGCGGTTCCAGGACGCGCCTGCGTCCCCGCAACCGTCCGTGACACAATGTATTTATTATATATTGAAAGTGATATGGGCGCTCCTCCACCCTATGTTTCTCAAAAGACTGCCAGGCGGATCGCTATACAGAATGGAGGTACCAACTCCCTTAGAACACAAACACCAAATGTCCATACAGTGCTCCCTAGCCCACAGCCACCCCATCTGGTGAGCCTGAAATCTACCTATCACTTAACATTGTGCACACAGGGTGACACCAGTGGGTGTTGGTGGAGGACAAGCATTCCTGAAATTTGATTATGCTATGTCTGGTCTCTTGTGTTTCCCCCGAGTGTTATCTTAGGAGGAAGGAAGATAACGAGTGAATATCTGAAAATCTGAAAAGCGTATTTTGCTGATCTGTAATAGTCGGCCACTGAATGCCGGTGAGAGTGTATAGTATTATCGTTTGACTGGATTTTGATTGCTACAGACAGTTGAACTGATATCAAACTTTGTTACTGTGACTGTGGGCTAGGGTGCGCTGTACTGACATTTGGTGTTGGTGACAATGTATTTATTCATGAAAGCGCTGTGGAAATCGCTATACAAAGCGCTTTATCAAGTGCTTTGCAATTTTCCCATACTTCCATTCCATTGCGACAAATCGCCCTGAAAATGGTACAGGCATCGCTTTGGTAAGAGGATCGGAATCAAACTACTCATATGTGAACACTATCATAGGTAATCATTGCACAAGCACTTTTAGGGTGATTTTTAACCACTTGTGCTTTACCCCCCCTTAAGGACCAGGCACTTTTTTTTCCATTCAGACCACTGCAGCTTTCACGGTTTATTGCTCGCTCATACAACCTACCACCTAAATGAATTTTGGCTCCTTTTCTTGTCACTAATAAAGCTTTCTTTTGGTGCTATTTGATTGCTGCTGCGATTTTTACTTTTAATTATATTCATCAAAAAAGACATGAATTTTGTCAAAAAAATTATTTTTTTTAACCTTTTGTGCTGACATTTTTCAAATAAAGTAAAATTTCAGTATACATGCAGCATGAAAAATGTGGACAAACATGTTTTTGATAAAAAAAACACCCATTCAGCCTATATTTCTTGGTTTGGGTAAAAGTTATAGCGTTTACAAACTATGGTGCAAAAAGTGAATTTTCCCATTCTCTAGCATCTCTGACTTTTTTGAGCACCTGACATGTTTTTCATGAGGGGCTAGAATTCCAGGATAGTATAAATACCCCCCAAATGACCCCATTTTGGAAAGAAGACATCCCAACGTATTCACTGAGAGGCATAGTGAGTTCATAGAAGATATTATTTTTTTGTCACAAGTAAGCCGAAAATGACACTTTGTAACAAAAAGAATACATGGACTCTTCATTTTTTTTTGGTCGCAAGTAAAAAAAAAAAAAAAAAAAAAAAAAAAATCTGCCACGGACTCACCATGCCCCTCTGAATACCTTGAAGTGTCTACTTTCCAAAATGGGGTCATTTGTGGGGTGTGTTCACTGTCCTGACATTTTGGGGGGTGCTAAATTGTAAGCACCCCTGTAAAGCCTAAAGGTGCTCATTGGACTTTGGGCCCCTTGGCGCAGTTAGGCTGCAAAAAAGTGCCACACATGTGGTATTGCCGTACTCAGGAGAAGTAGTATAATGTGTTTTGGGGTGTATTTTTACACATACCCATGCTGAGTGGGAGAAATATCTCTGTAAATGACAATTTTTTTTTTTTACACACAATTGTCCATTTACAGAGATATTTCTCCCACTCAGCATGGGTATGTGTAAAAATACACCCCAAAACACATTATACTACTTCTCCTGAGTACGGCAATACCACATGTGTGGCACTTTTTTGCACCCTAACTGCGCTAAGGGGCCCAAAGTCCAATGAGTACCTTTAGGATTTCCCAGGTCATTTTGAGAAATTTTGTTTCAAGACCACTCCTCACGGTTTAGGGCCCCTAAAATGCCAGGGCAGTATAGGAACCCCACTAATGACCCCATTTTAGAAAGACACCCCAAGGTATTCCGTTAGGAGTATGGTGAGTTCATAGATTTTATTTTTTTGTCACAAGTTAGCGGAAATTGATTTTAATAGTTTTTTTTTTTCACAAAGTGTCATTTTCCGCTAACTTGTGACAAAAAATAAAATCTTCTATGAACTCACCATACTCCTAACGGAATACGTTTGGGTGTCTTCTTTCTAGAATGGGGTCATTTGTGGGGTTCCTATACTACCCTGGCATTTTAGGGGTCCTAAACCGTGAGGAGTAGTCTTGAAACCAAATGTCACAAAATGACCTGTGAAATCCTAAAGGTACTCATTGGACTTTGGGCCCCTTAGCGTACTTGGGGTGTAAAAAAGTGCCACACATGTGGTACGGCCGTACTCAGGAGAAGTAGTATAATGTGTTTTGTGGTGTATTTTTACACATACCCATGCTGGGTGGGAGAAATATCTCTGTAAATGACAATTGTTTGATTTTTTTTTTTTTTTTTTTTTTACATACAATTGTCTATTTACAGAGAGATTTCTCCCACCCAGCATGGGTATGTGTAAAAATACACCCCCAAACACATTATACTACTTTTCCTGAGTAGGACGGTACCACGTGTGACACTTTTTTGCAGCCTAGGTGCGCTAAGGGGCCCAACGTCCTATTCACAAGTCATTTTGAGGCACTTGTTTTGTAGACTACTCCTCACGGTTTAGGGACCCTAAAATGCCAGGGCAGTATAGGAAGCCCACAAGTGACCCCATTTTAGAAAGAAGACACCCCAAGGTATTCCGTTAGGTGTATGGCGAGTTCATAGAATTTATTTTTTGTCACAAGTTAGTGAAAAATGACACTTTGAAAAAAAAAAACAATAATGCACTTGTCATACACCTAACAGAATACCTTGGGGTGTCTTTTTTTTTTTTTTTTCTAAAATGGGGTCACTATACCGCCCTGGCATTTTACGGGCCCAAAACCGTGAGTAGTCTGGAAACCAAATGTCTCAAAATGACTGTTCAGGGGTATAAGCATCTGCAAATTTTGATGACAGGTGGTCTATGGAGGGGGCGAATTTTGTGGAACCGGTCATAAGCAGGGTGGCCTTTTTAGATGACAGGTTGTATTGGGCCTGATCTGATGGATAGGAGTGCTAGGGGGGTGACAGGAGGTGATTGATGGGTGTCTCAGGGGGTGGTTAGAGGGGAAAATAGATGCAATCAATGCACTGGGGAGGTGATCGGAAGGGGGTCTGAGGGGGATCTGAGGGTTTGGCCGAGTGATCAGGAGCCCACACGGGGCAAATTAGGGCCTGATCTGATGGGTAGGTGTGCCAGGGGGTGACAGGAGGTGATTGATGGGTGTCTCAAGGTGTGATTTAGAGGGGGGAATGGATGCAAGCAATGCACTGGCGAGGTGATCAGGGCTGGGGTCTGAGGGTGTGGGCGGGTGATTGAGTGCCCTAGGGGCAGATAGGGGTCTAATCTGATAGGTAGCAGTGCCAGGGGGTGATTGATGGGTAATTAGTGGGTGTTTAGGGTAGAGAACAGATGTAAACACTGCACTTGGGAGGTGATCTGACATCGGATCTGCGGGCGATCTATTGGTGTGGGTGATCAGATTGCCCGCAAGGGGCAGGTTAGGGGCTGATTGATGGGTGGCAGTGACGGGGGGTGATGGGTGGCAGTGACGGGGGGTGATTGATAGGTGATTGACAGGTGATCAGTGGGTTATTACAGGGAAGAACAGATGTAAATATTGCGCTGGCGAATTGATAAGGGGGGGTCTGAGGGCAATCTGAGCGTGTGGTGATAGGGGGTGATTGATGGGTAATTAGTGGGTGTTTAGGGTAGAGAACAGATGTAAACACTGCACTTGGGAGGTGATCTGACGTCGGATCTGCGGGCGATCTATTGATGTTGGTGGGTGATCAGATTGCCCGCAAGGGGCAGGTTAGGGGCTGATTGATGGGTGGCAGTGACAGGGGGTGATTGATGGGTGATTGACAGGTGATCAGGGGATAGATGCATACAGTACACAGGGGGGGGGGGGGGGTCTGGGGAGAATCTGAGGGGTGGGGGGTGATCAGGAGGGAGCAGGGGGCAGTTTAGGGAATAAAAAAAAAATAGCGTTGAGAGATAGGGACAGGGAGTGATTAATGGGTGATTAGAGGGGTGATTGGGTGCAAACAGTGGTCTGGGGGGTGGGCAGGGGGGGGGGGGTCTGAGGGGTGCTGTGGGCGATCAGGGGGGGGGGGGAAATCATTTATTAGTAAATCAGTAAGCTTCAGTTTATAAAAACATGCAGACATATTTACATACATAACCCCATTGTTACCACTAGGTGCCATAGCGCGGTGGTCCCAAACTTTTTTGAAGTCATGACACATCAGATACAGCGGGATGCAAAAGTTTGGGCAACCTTGTTAATCGTCATGATTTTCCTGTATAAATAGTTGGTTGTTAAGATAAAACATTTCAAATATATCATATAGGAGACACACACTGATATTTGAGAAGTGAAATAAAGTTTATTGGATTTACAGAAAGTGCACAATAATTGTGTAAACAAACTTAGGCAGGTGCATTATTTGGCGCACCACAAAAAATAAATAGAATCAATATTTAGTAGATTCTCATTTTGCATAAATTAGAGCCTCTAAATACTTTAAGTTCCAATGAGTCTGGGTTCTGGTTGAAGGTATTTTGGACCATTCCGCTTTACAAAATATGATATGAAATCTTTACTATCTAGTTCATTCAGGTTTGATGGCTTCCGAGCACGGACAGCTCTCTTTAACTCACACCACATATTTTCAATTATACTCAGGTCTGGGGACTGGGATGGCCACTCCAGAACATTGTACTTGTTCCTCTGCATGAATGCCTTAGTGCAGGGGTCTTAAACTCATTTTACCTGGGGGCCACAGGAGGCAAAGTCAGGATGAGGCTGGGCCGCATAAGAAATTTCGCAATCGCGGCGCATCGCCGCCTCTGCCCGCCCCTCTCACTCTTCCTTCACAGAGAGGGGCGGGGAGAGGCGGTGATCCGTGCGGCGATTGACGTCAGGAGGGGCAGAGCTGAAGCTGAAAGCTCTGCCCCTTCCAGGAAATGGCGGCGGATTGCCCCCGGCCGATTTGGGGGCTCTGCAGCCCTCATTTAGCTGCGGGGATGCGGCGGATTACTTGGGAGCACTGAAGCGAACTATAAGGAAGCTTTTGCCGGCCAGGGCCACAAAATATTGTATCGAGGGCCGCAAATGGCCCGCGGGCCGCGAGTTTGAGACCCCTGCCTTAGTGGATTTTGAGCAGTGTTTGGGGTCGTTGTCTTGTTGAAAGATCCAGCCCCGGTGCAACTTCATCTTTGTCACTGATTCCTGCAGGGCTGTGGAGTCGGAGTCTGAGTCAGGGCAATTTTTGGGTACCTGGAGTCGGGAGAAAATGCACAGACTACGACTCCTAATGAATTTAAACTGTAATTAAAATAGAAAATATGATAAAATGTTTGCTTTCTCAGATAAGTCCTAAATTATATATATATATACAGTAATAGCTGTGCTTAGTCCACAAAAATGAAATAAACCATTCCAAAAATAGTTACTTTTGCTGGTTCAATAAAGCAGTCCCCAAACTCAGATATACATAGCGGATTGTGACTGTATATGCATGCATGCATACATACATACATACATACATACATACATACATACATACATACATACTGTAAGAATAAAGCCTAATGTGTAGCTGTGTCACTAATAGAGATGGTCAATGAGATGGAAATAATTCTGCATTGCTGCTGGTTTATGCAAATGTATGCAATCAAATAATTTGATATGTTAAAATTTGGTTAGGTGACTACAAATGAAAGGGTACTTGAGACGTGTATGACCAATGTATGTGAGGTGGCTTTTGACATCCTACAAATTCCTAAGCAAGCTCATTTTTCTCTGCGATATATCACAATGGTACATGCTAGGCTGGTTTCAGCATGTAGCATTGTAGTGTGTTGTGTTGGTGGTATAATGGTTAGGATAGCAGCCTACCAAGCGGTAGGCCTGGGTTCGATTGCTGGCCAATGTATGTGAGTTGGCTTTTGACATCCTACAAATCCCTAAGCACGCTCATTTTTCTCTTGGATATATCATAATGGTACATGCTGCATGTAGTGTTGGTGGTGGTATAGCGGTGAAGAGAGCGGCTTACCAAGCACTAGACCTGGGTTCGATTCCCGGCCAATGTATGTAAGCTGGCTTTTGTAAACCTATAATTCCCTGGAAGACGAGATCCTCCTCCGGAGGGAGGGAGGAAGGGAAAAAGGACTAAGGGAACAGTCAATAGGCTCTATTGGCTACCATTTAGCATAAAGGTTCCATTTGCGATTAGTTTAATTTTTCCGCCGGAATAATCAGTCCACAGCACCTTATTCCAAAATGAAGCTGGCTTGTCCAAATGTGCTTTAGCATACCTCAAGCGGCTCTGTTTGTGCTGTGGGCGGAGAAAAGGCTTCCTTTGCATCACTCTCATACAGCATCTCCTTGTGTAAAGTGCGCCGAAAGATTGAACGATGCATAGTGACTCCATCTGCAGCAAGATGATGTTGTAGGTCTTTGGTGCTGATCTGGGGGTTGAATCTGACTGTTCTCACCATTCATCGCTTCAGTCTATAAAATAATTTTCTTGGTCTGCCACTTTGAGCCTTAACTTGAACCGAGCCTGTGGTCTTCCATTGCCTCAATATGTTCCTAACTGTGGAAACACAGCTTAAATCTCTGAGACAGCTTTCTCATGTCCATCAGCTGGGATACCCTCTGAGTAATGGCTCCGCCCATGCTCTGAGGAAACACAAAAAGAAAGTATAAAAAGCTCCCGCCCCCCTCCAACCTCAGTTCATTTGTGTTTCCGTCCGGAAACACACGGAGAAAGTGCAGCTCCCATTTTATTATTTTTATTGGCCTCGCCGGAGGGTGAGAGGGTCATGGAGTACGGTACCTGGTGTCTGGAGTCGGTCGCAGGATGCGACATCGGACGCGAGGTGGCTGCTGCAGGTGCCGCAATTATGCTTAGACTCCCACGGGTGGAATTGGGCTGTCCGGCTGCCTCCTTCCTCCTGCGCAAGGCAGTTCCCCGGTTCAGTGAGTGTATGTATATATGTATATATAATTCGTGTGTGTGTATATATACCGTATTTTTCGGACCATAAGAAGCACTTTTTCTCCCCCCAGATTGGGGGGAAAAAGTCCCTGCGTCTTATTGTCCGAAGGTGCCCAACAAAGGTGGTTTATGTTGCCCTGCATCCTCCTCCCTGTCTCTTCTGTCCCTGTCTCCAATGTCCTCCTTCCTTATGTCTCTGCCCTACTGTGTTGCCCGCCCCATGTCACTTGTCCCCAATGCCCTGCCTGCCGCTGTCTGTCACATTCCCTTGCCGCGTTGTGTATAGGCATATGTGCCCTGCGTCCCCTCAGTACATACCGCTGTCTATGAAAGAAAGATTGAAACTTACCAAACAGCTAATGATGCGGCAGGAGTCCCACGCTGAGATGAGAAGCCACGTTTTCGTTACCGCTCACCGGGACTTGCTTCAGCTGGATCCAGCGCTGTGCAGCCAATCAGGCGTGGGAGCTGCATCATGCTCATCCAATCACCACCGCCTGCTATTCTGACTGGAAGAGATGGTCCCGGAGGCCAATCACTAGCGCTTCCAGTACTTAATCTACCCCCGACCACTAAAACCTATGGATGCCTATAATTTATCTTAGTGTGTTATTACTTCTGTATTGCTATAATCTTATTGGAAATGATTTAATGTGTGTCCTGAGTTGTCTCAGGGAGGTCATACATGGTTTATATCTTGGTGAAGCAGCTCTCTGCCGGACCGTATATTAGTTTATATTACTGTTCTCACATCTGTCTGCTCTTTTGGCCTTGTAGCTATATCTGTGCGTGTATCATTATGCCTCATGCATCTTCCCAAAGTCTTGCTCTGCAGGCTTAATGCTGTAATATGTCACGTTTGTGTTGCAACATGCTTTAATTTGTTTGTAATTTGGAAAGATGAATAGCAGATTAGAGGCACTTTAGAGTTGCAAGGTACAGCCATTACTCCTAGATTATCCCTCTTTTTTTCTCGCTGAGTGCATTGCTCCCAAATGTCGCTTCATCTGTACTTTTGTAACGGTAAAGTACAAGACACAGTTGTTAGAATATATAGTCTGAGGTTTTTTTGGTAGGGTTAGAATTATTATTTTAAAGGGTGACTTGTACTTATTCTGAAGTGAAGAAACCAGAGCCGTAATGGTGCACATTTTTGCCATTAAGCCGTCTAGAGCAGTGTTCCCCAACCCTGTCCTCAGGGCCCACCAACAGTGCATGTTTTGTAGAAATCCACAGAGGTAGTTAACTAGCTCTGCTGAGACACTAATTACCTCACCTGTGCAAGTTTGTGGTTTCCTGCAAAACATGCACTGTTGGTGGGCCTTGAGGACAGGGTTGGGGACCTCTGGTCTAGAGTGTTTTTTAATCATTTAAAAGGGACCTCCAGAAATGATTTTTCCACAAACGTAACAATTATAGTATTGGATACAAGAACAATGAGTTGCTCATTCATGCCTCACCCAATGATTGTGACTTTTTCCTGGCCTGTCCTCTTCTTTTTCAAGGTAGAGGTTGCAGCTTGGACTCCTACTCATTGTCCTATGGAGAAGGGCCCTAAAAGGGTGTGTGGGACATAGCTATGATTAGGGATCATCAATGATATGCAAATAATTCGAATGACTCGATGTAGGATTTTGCAAATTATGTATGCGAATATATGCAACTTGAAAATGGACCAATCAAATTAAACCTTGGTGGAACTTGATTAGTACACTTTCAAGCTGCATAAATTTGCATATCAAAATTCTATATGTAAGGCTTGACAAGCTATTCACCTGCAGTTCAACCCATATGCCCCAATCTATCACCACCGTCTTCACCTTTTATGTTGCGTGTCCCCGCTTGAACAGGAGGTAGGGAAGTAACGCCTGCCCAACTACGGTTACACCCAGGCCTTTAAGGGTGCAAGATATAGGAGCAAGTAAATAACTCACCAGAGCCAAACGGAAGCAGTCCAGAAACAGTCCAAGGTATACATGGGAGATCAGAGCAGTACAAGGAGGCTATGCAATATCAGGCTAACAATAATATCCAAGGTCGGTCCAGGCAGCAATCAGATTGGTCAGATAGGAAAAGGTCGTTCCAGTCGGCAATAAGAATAATCCAAAAACAGGCAGAGGTCGATATCCAGAAAACAATCCACAGAAATGCACAATGAGCACGCAGCAAGTAGTCACATTTATCGCTATCAGGGGCGATGATAAAATGAACAGAGCAGCCTTATATATGTTATGGCCAGAACCCGAAGTTTGGCCACTTCTAGTTCTGGCCGGCCACTTCGGGTTCTGGCCGGCCAATGCGCGAAGTGGCCGATGCGCTGCGGCCAATGTTAGAAATGGATTGATTCCTCTGAGGTTAATGTATCTTCTGGCCGCAGCGCAGCGGCCAAACGTATAACAACTTTGTTAATTTATTGCAGTTCAATGTAACAATTCAAGCCGCCGGCTTTTTCTCTGCCTCTCTCTCTCCTCTTATGGGCAGCCGGCGGGGACATGCGTGTCCCCGAGAGTCGTTCGTGGCGCCAGGGCAGCAGAGCGGGGAGGCTGCAGACATCGCTTCTGCCAGCACCTGCTCTGCAAGAACGGCAGGATTCCCCTGCCGCGACGAACGACTCCGGAGGGGGGACACGCGTGTCCCCGCCGGCTGCCCATAGAAGAGCGAGAGAGGCGGGAGGGAGGAGAGAGAGGCGGGGGCAGGAGAAGGAGAGAGAGGCAGAGAAAAAGCCGGCGGCTTGAATTGTTACATTGCCGCCGGATGAATTGCAATAAATTAACGAAGTTGTTGTACGTTTGGCTGCTGCGCTACGGCCAGAAGATACATTAACCTCAGAGGAATCAATCCATTTCTAACATTGGCCGCAGCGCAGCAGCCACTTCGCGCATTGGCCGGCCAGAACCCGAAATGGCCGGCCAGAACTAGAAGTGGCCAAACTTCGGGTTCTGGCCATAACATCTACATCAAGCACCCAATCAGTTGCCGGGCACACTCACAGCAACCAATCAGACAGTAGCATATACCTGCCTGCATGTCGGCTGATCAAGGGATCAGCTGACATAACAATCAACCTGCCTAAGTGTCAGCTGACTATAAACGCCAGCTGACACTAAGTTTTTCCGGCGCTGGGTGCGTAAGGTCCCGTTTACACTTAATCAGTTGGTACGAGGTTTTTTTTTCTTCTCCATAGCAGTGCATTGTGAAAAAGATTTCAGTTAAAACGCATTAAGTGTGAAAGGTGCCATAGGAAAACATGGGCATTACTTTGAAAATCAGTTGTCCTTTCAGTTATAACTGAGAGCAACTGATTAAGTGTAAACGGGGCCTAAGACTTATGCCTGTACACTTGCACCCCGGGCTTGCTGAATTGTACGCGCAGCCCCATCAGGAGGGGGATGCCAAGCGCGGGCGACAGTCCGGAAGTGCGCTGATCGGACGGACTGGCGAGTGGAGCAGCTGCATCGCGGGACGCCTCAGGTAAGTTCCTAGCATAATTCTGCATCAACTCAGAATTATTTGCATCTCATTGATCATCAATAGCCATGAGCACCAGCTTTAGTTCTGGAAAGAGGACTGTGGCTAAGTTAGCTTGGACAGAAGAGTTGAATTTGGTGACTGTTCCATGATTACTTAATGGGGATAAGAAATGTGTATAGATTTATTTTGTCATAAAGGATTATGGTCTAAAATTATGTACAATAAAAAAAGCTTTATGGTGGGACATAAGGAGTTATTAAAGCCTGTACCTTTCCTAATTTATTCTTTTTATGCTTTATTAAATAAAACTGTGCTATACATTCCACCTTTTGTGTCTGACAGCACACAGACAAGGTTGTAGGAGAATATCAGCAGCTTGCTAGTGAGCTACTTTCTCCACATCTTCCCTGACCTCACTGCTGGGACATAATTTTTCTTTAAAAGGAAAATTCCATTTTTGTTGAAAAACACAATCCTTCCTATTGTTCCTTTTTGTAGTGCAGAGAGTAATGGCAAAAAAAAAATCAGCCTATTTTTTTTTTTTTTTCTTCTTCACAACAGTCACCCTACAATGTTTGTAACACTAACAGATTGAAGTATCAAATTGTTGCTGGTTTCCCAGTTTGAATCCCAGGCAGGGCAGTAACTACACAGTTTGTATGTACTCCCATGTCTATGTGGGTTTCTCCTGGCACTCCACTTTCCTCCCTCTCTAAAAAGTAATTTGCCTCCCATTAAGTTGGACTTGGACTATGATCTACATATGCCTATGTTGGGGATTACATTTTGAGTTCCTCTAAAGGACAGTTAGTGACAAGACCATACAGTGATAGACAAGTGTTTGAACACCCTGCTAATTTGCAAGTTCTCCCATTTAGAAATAATGGGGGGGAAGGGTGGGGGGTGTTTGAAATTCAAATTCATTGTAAGTGCATGCATTCCCCGCTGTGAGAAACCGCATTTAAAATCAAATGCAGGAAATCACATTGTATGATTTTTTTTTTTTTTTTTAAGAATTTTTGTATTGCACTGCTGTACATAAGTGTTTGAACACCTGCCAATCAATAAGGATTCTGCCTTTAACCACTTCCCGACCGCCGTATTGACAATTGGCGGCCGGGAAGTGGACCCCGCAAGGAGGTCCACTTGTAGGGGCATGGGCGGAGCGATCGTGTCATCCGTGACGCGATCCTCCGCCGCCACCTGGCTCCGCTCACCTGCCGCAACATCGTCAACCCGACGATCGCCGCATACAAAGTGTATAATACACTTTGTAATGTTTACAAAGTGTATTATACAGGCTGCCTCCTGCCCTGGTGGTCCCAGTGTCCGAGAGACCACCAGGGCAGGCTGCAGCCACCCTAGTCTGCACCAAGCACACTGATTCCCCCCCCCCTGATCGCCCACAGCACCCCTCAGACCCACCCCCCAGACCATGTTTACACCCAATCACCCCCCTAATCACCCATCAATCACTCCCTGTCACTATCTGTCAACGCTATTTTTTTTTTATTCCCCCCCCCCCCCTGCCCCCTGCTCCCTCCTGATCACCCCCCCACCCCTCAGATTCTCCCCAGGCCCCCCCAGACCCACCCCCATGTACTGTATGCATCTATCCCCCCTGATCACCTGTCAATCACCCATCAATCACCCCCTGTCATTGCCACCCATCAATCGGCCCCTAACCTGCCCCTTGCGGGCAATCTGATCACCCAACCACACCAATAGATCGCCCGCAGATCCGACATCAGATCACCACCCAAGCGCAGTGTTTACATCTATTCTCTCCTCTAAACACCCACTAATTACCCATCAATCACCCCCTATCACCACCTGTCACTGTTACCCATCAGATCAGACCCTAATCTGCCCCTTGCGGGCACCCAATCACCCGCCTACACGCTCAGATTGCCCTCAGACCCCCCTTATCAATTCGCCAGGGCATTATTTACATCTGTCCTTCCCTGTAATAACCCACTGATCACCCATCAATCACCCCCTGTCACTGCCACCCATCAATCACCCCGTCACTGCCGCCCATCAATCAGCCCCTAACCTGCCCCTTGCGGGCAATCTGATCACCCACCCACACCAATAGATCGCCCGCAGATCCGACATCAGATCACCTCCCAAGTGCAGTGTTTACATCTGTTCTCTCCTCCAAACACCCAAATCCTCCAAATACTTGATGAGGGAAATTATGGGAGGTGGGAGTTGACTGAGGTTAGGGTTGACCATTATGAGTGTTAAGGTACCCATTAATTATACAATCTTAATTGAACAATCCTACCAACTCTATGCAATAAAGGGGCTACCTAAAGCGTCCATTCAGAGTACATTCACTCTGTTACTGCTGCATGCCTGATTGAGCCCTTGTTACCGAGATTTTCCGGCATTCCTGATTTCTCATTGACCAATTTTTTTGGCTAGAAATCAAATGAAAGTTTGGGGGCTCGGTTGTACCATGGATTCCTCTTCGATTCAGTAAAACTATCAGATCGGATGGTTGATCAGCCTACAAAATCGAGCAATGTATGGTCACTGTGTTTGGGTATCGGGTAAAGCTCAGGTGTCGAACTCCAATCCTTGAGGGCCATAACCTTGCCAGTGTTTAGGATGGACTGAGACATGAAGAAATGTGTTCTACTTGATGAATCACTAATTTCCTTATTCAATTCCATCAATGAATTTGAGTTGTGCCCAAAATGATTGACCTCAGCCCTTGAGCACTGGAGTTTAACATCTCTAGGATAGAGGGAGGATAGATTAAGTACATATTATGGTGCATACACACATCAAATTTTGACTGACCAATTTTACCACCTCCATGTAGTATGAAAGCTTACCTATACGGTTTATAGTATTCACAAGGTGGTAAAATTGGCCAGTCATTGGCCAGCCAAAATTGGATGTGTGCACCAGGCTTTCGGCGCTTATGTCAAGACTTCAGGAAACGCTATACTTGGGGTGAAGAGGTTTGGCGTTGAGAAGGGAATTACATGAGGTGAGAGAGGCTTGGGTTAGGCATTAAGGAATTAGCAATAGAAGGATGTTTGTTTTGGGGGAGGTTAGAGATGGGTGTTAGGAAGGAGATGGGTATTGTGTACAGGATAGCTGTCTGATGAGAAGGATCATTGAACAAACTGACGTGGGTACCCTCACAAAGCCAATAGTAGAATATGGGTAAGGCTGGGTTCACACTGTCCAGCAGATGCACAATGGCGCTTCAGCAGCAGATCCGCTCAGGATACATTGTGTTCTGCTGTATGTCAGCGTGCATCATTCACTTTACATGCTGTTGTGCATCCGGTCTGCTCAGGTCGCCACCTGTCCGATTCACCTGCTGCTGTCCATTTGGTTCCACTGCTGTTGCTGGAACCACTGCCTAGGGCCACTGCAGGGTAGAAGCGCCCATATACAAATCAGAGCCCCGGCAGAAGCATGTGGGGCACCCGACAAGATTGTAACAGACTAATGGGAATCCTCCATTATACCAGGCAGGATTCTCATTGGTCCATGACTTGGGGAGAGATAATTTCCCATTGGTCTTTTGAATTCCAGTGGGGGGCACCATATGCTTCTGACATGGATAGATGTATACTGGCACGTCTCCTCTGCAGAGGACCCAGGCGGTGGTGCCAGCAGCGCCATGGAACTGATCGTCACGGGGGCATGTGAGTAAAACTGTAAAAATGTATGCAGTTACTGGCCTAATGAGGATTGACACTGTTAGTTCTCACAGGCTTCAGTTAGCGATCTGTATCTGGAATTATCGTACACTGCTCATCCTTGCAATTACGCTTGTCTTAACAAATTGATCCATTCTGGACAGACTGATGTGAACGAATCATTGCTTTGTATAGGATAAGTTCGCATGTCTGCAGATCAATTCAGTTCCAATAAATGGAAAGTATTTAGGGTAGTGTGAACCCAGCATAAGTGTTAACAATGTCTTACTGTTGGCCTCATTCAGTGCCCAAAGTAATAGTTGTACATATCGAACATACTCTGATTCAAGTAAAATAGATATTGTTCCCCATAGGCAACAGTGTATTATAAAGGAGATATACGAAGGGAACACTGGTGTCATACCAGTGTTCCCTTCTTATATCTCCGTTATAATGCACTGTTGGCTTGGGGGAACTTTTTATTTTTTAGGGAATCCTGCCCAAATCAAGTGAAAGAAGTAGTCACTCTTTGGCAGTTGGTGTCAAGGAAATCCCGATTCCTGAAGACTGATTCACATATGGTACATGGAAATAATACAGGTGAACTTTTTTTCCAGGCTGGAAATGTTGCTCTAAATGAGCCCATGTGGAAGAATGTTTTGAGCTGTATATACACATGTTCAGACATTTAGAGACGTGATTGCTTTTTTTACACAAAGCTGCTATAGTGTCGAGAGCATCTTGAACATCATTGAAGCATTTGTTTGTTATTCTGCAGAGGCCAAATCGGTCATTATGAGTTGCCTTTGAGAGGTGAAATAGAAGTCCTGTTTTGTAGATGGAAGGTGTCCTTTTTGAGCTCTCTGCGGTCCCCCCCCCCCATGTCTAGCATTTTGATTGAAAGGTTCCACTTCTCGATCTTACTGCGAGATTATTGCATTCTGTTTCAGTCACAGGAACCTCTTGGGGAGCAGTGTGCCTGCCAATAGTTCAGCATCAAACTGAATGTTTTCTTTTCTGGTGCTTGGTTGAAATCCCCAGAGCAGCCATTTCTAATCTGTTGCATTGACAGCATCTTTTGTGATCATTTACAAACAAATGGTGAAGGTGGTGGTTTTCCCGGGGTGTCGGCTTTGTCACTCATACTGACAATAATCTTTTTATGTGCTCATTGAATGTGACTACACTCCGAGCAGTGCTAAGAAGATGCAGAGTATGACCTGAAATATAAACAAACAGGCTTCCGATTATATGTAAGTTATAGCGGGTTATATTATTCCGTTCCATTTAGTCTCTTATCGGTTTGTGTAGTTTAAGCAAAGCATGTTGAGATTAGAATTCAAATCTGGTATTACAGGGTCAGTTAGATAACATGGCATGTTTAATCTTCAGGGAATGGAGGCAGGGAGATTTTCCAGAAAAATAAATGGAGAGCTTTGTTCAGCTTGAAGCCATAGCTAGCATGTTGGATAGTTTCTAGGAGATGAGATCACAAATTACTACAAGCTTTAAAGGGAAAGGTATATGAAGGTTGGTGTATTTCCTTTTAAAACCGAGCCTGAACTCAGAACTTCCTCTCTGCTCTAAAAGATATACAACAGCATAACCACCTTTATAGAATAATTTTTTTTTGTTACATCTGATACAAATCCTGCAATAAATCTGCAGTGTCTACTTCGTGTTTTCAAGGAAGCAGACATATTGTTAAGACTGTGCTTTTCAAATGAGCACGCATGGCAATCAGGTTACAATAGGGGAGAGATCAAATTACAACTTGTGATTAGACACAAATAGGGAGAATTAGACAGGCTAAACTCTCTAAATACATACAGGGTGCATTTCTCTGTTTTCCTTCTGCCCTGAGCAAGAGTTCAGGTCCACTTTCAAGAATATGTGCCTAGCAATACTGCCGATCTCTCTGGCTGCAGTAGTGTCTAAATGACAACTGATACAAGCCATTTAGAGGTTTGCCTGGCTTAATTGATCAAAAGCATCGATACGACTGTATGGAAGATTTGGGTCATTCGGGTGGGCCATTAACGAAGGTCGATCTGTGACCTAAAGTTTTGCACAGCATTGAACAGGGAAATGCAGTTCAATTGATTTTCAATCAATTCAATTTTCAGTAGATTCCCTGCTGCAAGCAAGCCAAATCGATTACTCTCTGAATCAAACCGAGAGGAATTGATCATTTGGTAGATCAAGTAGAATATGGGTATCATCTAAAGTAGACATTTTATGCATAGTGATCATCTAAAAAGTTATGCTGACTTTGGTGGTCTCCTGGCGGGGATTCATATTGGGTAACCAGCTCTGCAAGGTGAGTGCTATCCACTATGCCACCATGCTGCTTATTTATTTCTGGAACCTTTTCAAAGTCAGCACTGCTTGTTGGCAAGTCAGCATGCATCCCATCTATAGAGCAGAACAGGCAGATTGGGAGATAATTGAGCAGCGCCTTTATACTGAATGAAAGATTGTACAATGAGTTTAGGTTCTGTTTCGGAAAACTGTAGGAAGAGGAATGTTGTTCACTACAAAGGTATTTCTATCTGTGGTTATATAAACAGAAAATTGTAGATTTAGAAAAGAGAACTTGTAACTGCAATCTTATTTTTCTTACTATAGAATCCATCGAACAATATTCATTGTACTAAACTTCTGAATGTGTCTATGGTTGGCTTTCTGAATTATGAATGGTTTCCTGATGGGATGCCTGATCGGAATATAAGCAGTGATTTTCTTCAGCTTTATAGTGTCTCTGTATTGAAGCATATGCATTATTAAAGTAAGCAATATGTAAGAGAAGAGTTTCAGAAATTGCATATGGTATACGACTTTCATTGGAAGCGAAATTCCAGTATGACTGCGGAAGACTTTCAGTTGCTCACAGAAAGCCCTGGCATAGACCATATCTCCCAATAAGAATCAATGGAAGGACAAGTGAACATTTTGTATTCATAAGTTAAGCTGGCAATTTGACTTCATGTGCTATTGAATCTACAATGTAACCTAGCATGCACACAGCGTCTCTAACTGAACTCTGTCAGTTGTCAGCAGTTCTTCAGCTTGTTATTCCTGCTGATAAAGACATTTCATATAAATAGTTCATATTACTGCTCACAGTAACATTTTGTGCTCACCAAAATGCCGTTGTGCAAATAATGTATTTTGAAGACCAAATAAAAGAAAAATTACTCTAGTTTTGAGTAGCATAGAAAGAGGTTAGCACCTGTGATTTGAGGTCTGTGTTCCCAGTGGAGAGACCTTACCTAACTTCTTGTGCTTAGGAAATGCGTATGAATCCTGGTGTGGCTGGATACGGCAATAAATGCCATAGGAGTTTGGACTCTTAGGCCTCAATTCACGGAGCATTATCAAACACTTTATCAAACGTTTGATAATTTACCTCATGGGTAAAATCTCATTTTAAATTCACTAATGTGTTATATATTTATCGAATGTTTTACCGATAAAACGTTCAACACATTAGTGAATTTAAAATGAGATTTTACCCATGAGGTAAATTATCAAACGTTTGATAAAGTGTTTGATAAACGTTTGATAATGCTCCGTGAATTGAGGCCTTAAGCAGGCCATACACTGGCCCGATTTGCGCCCGTTTCGACAGCAGATTCGATCAATGGAATCGAATCTGCTGCCAATCGTTCACGCTACACGCCGAATTTCGATCCATTTCGTCCGATCCCGTCGATCGTGCCGTGCGGAAAATAACCGTCGATCGCCCGCGGGTAAAGAGCGCATCGCTAGCGGCGTTCGAGTGCCCGACGACCGACGCAATAGAGCCCGCATACATTACCTGCTCCGCCGGCGCGACTGCAGTCTCCCGGTCACCGCTGCTCCGTCTGCGCTCTGGTCTCCAGGTCCGGCATGCCTCACTTCTTCTAGCCCGGCAGGAAGTTTAAACAGTAGAGCGCCCTCTACTGTTTAAACTTCCTGCCGGGCTAGAAGAAGTGAGGCATGCCGGATCTGGAGACCAGAGCGCAGACAGAGCAGCGGTGACCGGGAGACTGGAGTCGCGCCGGCGGAGCAGGTAATGTATGCGGGGGCAGCAGCAGCAGTACCACCACAACAGATTGTGAACGGTTTCAGGCTGAAATCGGTTCACAATCTGTTTGCTGTAAAGGTAGCCATACGATCCCTCTCTGATCAGATTCGATCAGAGAGGGATCTATCTGTTGGTCGAATCTGATGGCAAATCGACCAGTGTATGGCCACCTTTAATCTGCAAACACATGTACAAAGCATCTCACCCATCAGGGATTGGGAATCTATCCCTTTGGCAACATTTTTGGGCCAAGGCTGTGCAGACTTATTGTTTCCCTGCTATGCAGATGGGGTGTAAGGACGCATATTGCTGACAGAATGGTGCACAAGTGACATATTTCGCAGCCAGGGTGAATGGGGAGAATAATGCTCCCAGCCAGCCATTGGCTGAGTCGATCCGCCGGATTGATTGCTGACTGAGGTGTTGGGTGGAATCGGAGGTGGCTGTACACGCGCTAGTTCAGAGGCACTTAATCAGCCGCATCAGCCAAGTTTTATCTAACGTGTATATAAGGCTTTACTTATGCTACAGAATGTTTAGTTCCTTGTTAGTGCAGTGACTGGATAGTGTCATGGTTAAGGGCGCTGCCTCTTACACAGGAGACATGAGTTTGAATCTTGGCTCTTCCTGTTCAGTAAGCACCTATTCATTAAGGAGTCCTTGGGCTAGATTCCCTAACACTGCTACTAGCTATAGAGCACACCCTAGTGGCTGCAGCTCAAGCGCTTTGAGTCCACCAGGAGAAAAGTGCAATGTAAATGGCATTTGTGATCCATTGCCAACTTTTCACGCAGTCAATCATTCTGATCATTTTCCTGATCCCAGGTTGATCAGCTTGGAACGCATAATCATTGTATGCATGTGTGTTTTTTACAAGCTAGCTTTCATTCCAAGCAACTTCATGCAGGTTTCTGTTCTTGATGCATAGCACCATTTGCATGTGCAAACTACTGATCGATGCAAACCGCCCATTTTTACTATTACTTCCTGTTGCTCAATGACCAAGAATATCTGTCTAAAAAAAAAAAAATTACTAATAGCCACTGAACAATCTTATAATTTTAATAGGATCGCCTATCAGAAGTAAGTGAATATTGACTTGTGTCTTGGCTTTAGAATGTTCTCACCACCTGTTTGGACAGGCAGCAAAGATAAGTTCCCCAAATGGGGGCATTTATAGATATGTTAATCAGGTTACCCCTTAGCCATCTTTTTTCCATGCTAAATAAACCCAGTCTGTCAAACTTTTCGTAAGTGAGATCTTCCATTCCTCCTGATTAATTTAGTTGCCTGTCTTAGTACCCATTCTAGTATGTTAATGTCCTCCTTATAGAGTGGTGTCCAAAACTGTATACCATTCTCCAGATGTGGCCCCACTAGTGATTTACACAGAGGGAGACATATGATTTTATTTCCTAATGTATGCATCCCAGAATGTTGTTTGATTTAGTTGCTGCTGCTTGGTATTGAATATGCTTTTTTAACCTGTTATCAACCAGTATTCCCAAGTCCTATGCAAAATCTGATGTTCCCAGCTGTATGCCATTTATTTTATGTGGTTCTTTACCATTGGCTTGTGCAAAGTGCATGACCTTACATTTATCTACATTAAATTTCATCTGCCACCTGTCTGCCCAAATGGCCATGTTGAGATTCTGTTGTAAAATGTCACTACCCTCCTTAGTGTTCACAATCCAGCTTAATTGTATTTATGTGCAAAGATGGTAACATTATTCTGTATTCCACCTGCTACATCATTAAAAATGTAATTGAAAAAAATTGGTCCTAGTACTGACCCTTGAACATGACCTAAATGTAAACACAGAGGCCCTGTAATGCCTGGCAGATCTCCTGCTTGCTTTCAGTCACTATAGCCCAATTTAGTGCCGTAGCTCTGAGCACGGCCCCTGTCTTCACCTATCGACAAGCCCCCGCTTGAACAGGACACTGAATATGTCTCCTGACTTCGGTTTCCCCGAGGTCTTAACATGCAAGATATAGCAGCTGACGCCGAGAAAGCCAGAGTACCACTAGAGCAACAAGACTCTGCAACTGGGTGATATAGGTAGTAGAGCAGAATGCTTTTGTGGAGGAAGTTACACAGATCACACTAGGAGCTATGAACAAGGGAGCAAGATTGTTCTGAGCGACCGTAGCGCTGAGCTTCCGATAACCGCCACAAATGAACAAGACACGATGGTTGCTCAGTGCGACCGCAGGACTAAGCATCTGATGTTCACAACACTGAGTAACGAGACAGACAGATGGAATATTTGCCAGCTCCCGATAATCATCACAATGGACAAGACACAATAGTTGCTCAGTGCGACCGAAGCACTGAGCCTCTGATGTCCAGCACACTGAGTAACAGAGACAGACAACAGACAGGCGGAATGCTTGCCAGTTAACAAGACACAATGGTTGCTCAGTGTAACCGCAGCTCTGAGCCTCTGATGTCCAGCACACTGAGAGAGGCCCAGTGCACACCAAAAACCCCTAGCAGGTCTGCAAAATGCTAGAGGTTTTTGAAGCAGATTTTCAGAACGATTCTAGGCACGTTTAGAGGTTTTCTAAACATACCTAGTGTTTTTTTTGGAGAGTTTTTGTGTAGCAGATTTCATATATTGTTACTGAACAGGTTCTATAACAAAAACGCCTGGAAAACTGCTCTGATGTAGCGATTTCAGAGCGGTTTGAGCTTTTCCTATACTTTACATTGAGGCAGAAACGCATCTGCAAACTGCAAAAATGTTGCAGGAGCCACATTTACGGTTTGCTAAAAACCTCCAACTGCTGGTGTGCATCATTCCATTGAGATACATAAGCCAAGTGTTTTTCACAGGCGGCAGCGGTTTTGAAAATGCTACAAAAAACGCTCCAGGCCTAACAAACACAGAAAAACAGATGGAATGCTTGCCAATCTAATCGCTGCCCCAGCGATAGTAAACCTCCACGCTGACACGGACAAGACAGACACGTAGGAGAGTAACTAATAGCAACCGCTGCTACAGTCACATCCACAGGAACAGAACTAGCAGGAATACTACCAGTCATTAACGTGGTGAAGGCAGTCTCCAAACTATCAGGATGGGAAAAGACTTTGCTGTACCCCCGCAGGTGCAGTGAACGTCCAGGCAGGCAAGGCAAGGTAATACAATACAACTTACACACCAGAAACCCAGCAATCAACTTTGGCTGAGCTGAACGCTCTGTCGGGTGAGGTCTGAGCGGAAGTAGGCTTTTCTATGGACTTCAGCCAATGAGAGTAGAAATGCAAATTCCCACACAGCTGAATGGTAATCATGCAATCCTGTGTTGGACTGATTGAAGGCTGCAAGCTGCCTGTGAATGGAGAGTCGCATTACAAATACATGCCAGCTTATGCAACCACATGTGTGCTAGAAATCCACAGCGGTCTGGCTGCAGTTCAACTGCAACAAGCCATAGGTGAATTCACGACAACATCCTGAGCTACTCTGAACAGCAGAGTGACTGCAGACGGCAATAAGACCTATTGCGAATGTAATCAAAACTAAGCAACCAAATGCAGGCAGAGTTGCAACTCCACTGCAACCAACAGGAGGGATCCTTAAAGAGTAACTGTCAGGCTGCAGAAGCTAATTTAAACCTCTATTCTCCTGTGTTAAACAGTTTAGAAGGAAGCTCAAAAGCCATTAGTGAAGATAAACATTTCAGTTACCTTTGATGTGTGCTTATCTTAAGTCTGTTATAGACCCATAAAGACGCAAGCCGCAGCTAAACTGCAAAGCATTCTGGGGCCCTCCCCTCGGCTGCTAATGAGACGGTACAGGAGCTTCTAATCAGTCCAGCGTGATAACACTGATAAATCTCGGGCAGACTACACTGCAGGAGTCAGCTATTGTTCCTAGCCACATGGCTCATTAATATTCACTGCACACCGTGTTGTTCAAGAACTAACTTATCTGTGATCAGAAGCAGGCAGGACATGACGACACATTTGGCTTCACAAACATGGAGCCTGCCATGAGCTGTCAGGAGCATCTATCTCTGCATATACTATATACAAATTCTGTGAAATCCAAACGTGGACAGTGAAATGCATATGTAATGTAAGTACAGCCAATCTTTAGCTACTGATATATGTGTTTATTTTCTCTGAGACCCAATACCTAACAGCTCCTCTTTAAAGGCCCCAGTAAGCATAAAAAGAAACTTGATCGTTAAGTTTAAAAATTGGTGGATAGTGGTGGACTTGCCTCCTCATAGATGATACGACAGCCAAAATACAATATGCACTTTTACAACTTCAGCAACAAATGACAATTTGGTTCGTGTTTCATGGGTCAAATGCCCGCTTCATCAGGCAAATATAAGCCATACTCGTACACATAATGAATCTAATACTGATGATATTAAGCTATTGTGTATAAATATAAACTCAAATATCAAATAAAATTCCCCATACAAACTTACATAATCAATTATCGTAGGCCTAATCACATCACAATCATAATCTTAATCATCATCATAATAATCACAATCATAATTATGTTTTCAATGAGCAGGACTTTATACAATATCATGTCACCACCAGTTCTGAAAAACCAAGTGGTAAAAGTGCAGTGGTACATCACGTCACTGCCAGTGTTGTAAAACCAGCGATAGCTAAGTGCTATGGCAAGTACATAAACTTAATTGGTGTACGATTAAGAGTTTTGTTACCTTTACTGCTGTCTGAAAAAAGCATAAGCGCCTCTGTACCCATTCTGCGTATGAGGCTTTAAACGGCCGTCAGTGTGGGAGTTATGCTTGGGGGTGTGTCCATGATGTAATAAGCAATCCAGCGTGGAGGACAATTAAGAATGGCAGGCGTGAAAGTACAGGCTCCGGACTGCATGTCAATACTAGAATACCTTAGGCACTGTATAGGAGAGAATAGGAACATAACTGAATAGAAGTAAATTGGCATGGAGTCATGGGACGCATGGGACTTCTGTGTGAGGTTTGCTGCAATTGGCCAAATGATGTGTAAGGAGGTGTGTTAATGGGAGGAGGAAGTGGTCTCTAGTGTATGTATGAAATGTGGAGCGCACTGAAGGTGACGAGCAGGGAATGCATGCTTTTAACGCATGCTGTACTGGGACGTAGTGGATTAAAAAGGGGGGCCGTGTGTGCCGCGGGGGTATA
The DNA here is from genome assembly GCF_040937935.1 of Hyperolius riggenbachi. NCBI lineage: Eukaryota > Metazoa > Chordata > Amphibia > Anura > Hyperoliidae > Hyperolius > Hyperolius riggenbachi. The sequence continues at coordinate 83,866,430 of NC_090656.1, forward strand.
AAAACAGACCATGGGATGGGTTGTGCGTGGAAGGGAGGTGTGAGGCACATGTTACGAGTGGCTGAGAGGCGTGGAACACATGAACGACCACGTGACATGTGCAAGGGTGTGGCCTAGCAGGGAATATTGTTATGGAAACCGGAGAAAAGTGATCCCATTTGCCATGTTGATCACGACCAAGATCAATGAATGTTGGCTCTATAAGCTGTCCAAAATTAAAGGACAGTATTTACAGTAATTACAAGTGAATAGCAATACAAAGGCCTTTTTTTTTTTTTTTTTTTATTTGTGTGAAGAAAAAAAGACAGTTCTCACTGGGGGCATTGCTCTGGAGAGCTGTGTCCAGGACATCCAGCATACAGAGAGAGTCCTCACTATCAGTAATAATGTTAGTAAAATGAGTTCAGAATAATAGCAAGCAGAAATATTCTCTCTCTTCCTCTCCCTCCCTCCCTCTCCCTCCCTCTCCCTCTCCTTATGCTGTCTAAAGTAAACAGTTTACAGCCAAGAACAGCTCATTGTGAATGGGAGAGGGGGAACGTGCAAATACAAGTCTTTTCTCTTCAGATCCTTTCTGTGTAGCTAAAAAATCACTCACATGTTCTCATATGTTCTGTGAAAAAGCAGTGTATGTTTGGGCAAGGCAGAAACGAACCGTAAATCATACCTCTGTGAATAGTGACAAAGTGGAACCTAGCTACATGGTCTAGCTCTATCCTGATGCTGACACAAATTGTTACAGGCTGTACTGGGAGTCTGTAAAGCTTTCTAGTCTTGCTGGCTAAAATCTCTCTATAGGAATGTGGGATTTACAGAAAAACTGTTTCTTTGATAGTTTTTATTTAAGACAAAGGGGCATGATTGACAATAGAACACCAAATACAATAACCTAAAACTTGTGTACAATATAAGCTATACATAAAACATTATACGAACATAGCTACCTGAATTCTGCTGTGCTCTAGTGGTCAAAATCCATTATGGCATACATAGATAGGTGCACGGTCACCAGGTGCCCAAACTGACATACTGTGCATGCATGTCATGTCTGTGTCAGAGGGCACGTGCCATGGGTAAGTCTTCCTGCGGACATACTGCACATGCACTGACCAGGACTTTGGAACGAGCCACTTTACAGCTTAAATTGAGGCCGAGTCAAGGAAGGTGTGGTAAGCGTCTGCACTACTCTCCATACACACGGCGTCATTTTTGCAATATTTTTAGGGCTAAGCAATAGTAGTTGCCTGGCTATCCTGCTTATTCTCTACCTTTTTAATACTTTGACCCATACATAGACCCTGAACAAGCATGTTGCAGATCAGATGTTTTTGACATTGTCAGATCTGACAAGATTAGCTGCATGATTGCTTCTGGTGTGATTCAGACACAACTGCAGCTAAATAGACCAGCAGGGTTGCCAAGAAACTTGTATTATTTAAAGGGAAATAAATATGCAGCCTCCATATACTTCTTACTTCAGTGCTGCCAATGCCCCAGCAGCATCATTCGGAGGAACATATTGCTCTACCCCTCTTCCCAGCATAATGCAAAATTCAATCCCACACCTCTGAAATACTCATAGGAATGTTTTCTACTCTGCCAGGACAACACATACAAAGTACTTTTCTGTTGCTGTGACAGTACGGCTGAAGAACATAGCAATACAGCTCCTGATTTAGACATGTCAGTGTATGTCATTAACCTGCTGTCCCATGTCTACACCTCTGATTCAAAAAACAGGAACACTCTCAAACCATTTCAGTCTGCTCCTATAAAAGCAAGGTCACAAGTTCTGATATGTCAGGAGTTCTAGGCAAAGTCCTGAAATCTAAAGAGCATCTATTTGAATTTGCTGCAGTGTGAATCAGGCACAGAAAGTAAAATGATACGTTTTTATTGGCTCACTGTAAAATTCTTATACAGTATCTGGCCATAAAGCTCCCATAAGAACCACATTTTAGTGTTTTAAATCCTATTACAGGGTTGAACTTTCTTTGTGTTCTTGTTAGAAATATACTTATTAGTACTATGACCCAGAGATCATTATTGCCGTGGCCCTTGATGTAGAAGTATATTGCTACATGGACAGTACCATTCCTATGATTGCTGTTAAATCTAGGAGTTCATTTTTGGGGCAAAGTTTGTCCAGTTTCTTCCACAGAGATCTGTATTGGGATATTTCTTATACCGCAATTAGGTCAATTCTTTGCAAGGACGTTAACTCTTCTTTGGTGTCGCATCTCCTCTGGGATTTGTGCCACTTTATGCTGCATCTTATTGAGCTTTAGACAATTAGCTGATTTTTAAATTGTGACCCTGAGATCATCAGCACAGTGTCCCTTCCTGCAGAAGAATGCTAATCACAAGCCTGCGGACAGGCGCACATAACCTCAGAAGTGATGGCTGAGATAGAGCTTTGTCATCTATAACCAAACAATAGGATGCAGCCATATTTGCACAGACCCGTCAGATAGGGCCAAAAAACTGCTGGCATCCAAGAAGTCCTGCCTTAAATGGGGATATATTCCCAGGCCCACAAACAAAATTGACAGAGCTACTGCAATTCCTAAAAGCAAATGCTTAGAGTACAAATACAAGGACATGCTACTACTACGTCTATCTTGCTTTAAAATAAGATGCCTAGCACCCCGCAGCTGCCCTGTGCCCGCACCATCCTGGAACAACCCTCTGGTTCGATTTTGGCGATAGAGCCAGTCACCGCCCACTGCGCCTGCGTGGCCCTGGCAGTGCATGTCCTTGATCATGTGTTTTTTTTTTTTTTTGTTTTTTTTTTTTGTTCGGGCAAGAAATCCGATTGGATTTCCTGTTCTTATTCGATATGTCGATTGGGAATGGTGGATTTTTCTGAAAATTGAATGGTGTGTGGTAGATTGTCAATTTATTAAAAAAAAAATATAAATATATATATATATATATATATATATATATATATATATGTGTGTGTGTGTGTGTGTGTGTGTGTGTGTGTGTGTGTGTGTGTGTGTGTGTGTATGTATATATATATATATATATATATATATATATATATATATATATATATATATATATATATATATATATATATATATATATATATATATATATATATATATATATATATATATATATGTAATTTTCTCAGTTTCCAAGTATTTTTATGAGGAAAAAGTTAACGTGTGTGTGTGTGGTACATTGGTCAGATTTTTTAAATGTTACTCAGGCAGAAAAATTGATTGCTATTCTTGAATTGAACATATATTTAAAAAAATGTATGGTGTGTGGCCACCGTTCCAGGTTTTTGGTGTGATTCAGACACTACTGCTGCCAAAGAGATCAGCAGGACATAAAGGCAACTGGTATTGTTTAGAGGAGCTGTCAGCCATACTATCTCCGAAAAAAAACACCCAAATATATAAGTAGATACTTGCCCTACTAACATCATATGTATTGCACTGTCTACATTTTTGATTTTAGTGATTTTTCTATAGCAAAAAAAGAGAAAATCCTTTTCAGGATTTTCCATCTTGACTTTGTCTATTTTGAAGCCAATCCTGACATGTCCTCCCTTATGCTGGGGATACACGGTACGTTTCTGTACCGTGTATCGACTAGCTGATCTGGCCAGCTGAGAATATTCATCTGGCCCGATCAAGCCGCTCGACCCCCGCCCGCTCGATTCCCGCCTGCGGACAATGGCAGGGAATCAAGCAGCTAAGGAAGCGGGGGCGAGCGGTAATCGATCCGCGGGGATGTGGCTGGGGTCGATCCGGCTGCTAATCGAGCAGCCGGTCGACCCGTGTATTCCCAGCATTACTCTGTCGGTGTATTATCCACCCTCCTCCGAGTCTTCAGACACTCCACCCAGCTCTGCAATAGAAAGTGCATTGTCATTGTGCGACTCTGCAGCTTCTCGGCATGAGAAATATTGACCAATCAGAGAACAGAGGTGTGGGAGGGGAAAACAGGATGGATGAGGCTTCAGCCAATCAGGCTGCATAAGTTAAAGGGAACCTAAACTGAGGATATGGATTTTTCCTTTTAAAATACCAGTTGCCTGACTCTTCTGCTGATCCTGTGCCTCTAATACTTTTAGCCACAACCCCTCAACAAGGCGCTCTGACTGAAGTCACACTGGAATAGCTGCATGCTTGTTTCAGGTTTGTGATTTGGCCACTACTGCAACCAATGAGATCAGCAGGACTGCCAGGCAACTGCTATTGTTTAAAAGAAAACATACACATCCCTCTCAGTTTAGGTTCCTTTAAGTCTGAGGAGAAAAAAAAAGCATTCCCTGCAACTTCCTTTGTGCGGCAGATGTACCAAATAAAAGCCAGGGAAACTGGGGAATGATCTTTTCTGTAAGGGAGGAAATTAAGAGTGATTTTATTAACTTTTACATTGCCTGGTTAGCATCCTAACCCTGGTAGGGGTCATGTCTATTCATTCCAGGCTTTGCAATTGACTCGACACTAGTTTCCCGTCACCAATTGCAGCCACGTAGATGCCACTGGGAATGAGCGGTGGGCACGCACATGCGCTTCCAGTTAGACTTGAGCATAGTTGTCCAGATAGAATGAAGTGGTAAACGAAGGAACTTCTATATCGTTATCAAGCACTGAACATTTCTACCTGGATTGGGACATCATTTAGACAGCCAGCAAACCTCAACACCGAACGAACATGAACTTGCAACGGTTAAAACCTGAACAGAGATATGGAGGCTGCTGTGTTTATTTCCTTTTAAACGATACCAGTTGCCTGGCAGTCCTGCTGATCTTTGGCTGCAGTAGTGTCTACATATCACACCTGAAACAAACATGTGGCTAATCTGGTCTGAAACGCCTGATCTGCATGCTTGTTCAGGCTCTATGGCTAAGAGAATAAGAGACAGACTATCAGCAGGGCAACAAAGCAATCAGCATCTCTTATTTCACATGCACTTTAAGCATCAGCTCTGATGGGTAGGTTGTGCAGTTCTACTGCAGAGAAGCCCTAATTTCCTCCAGTGAGGAAAGAGGAACACAGCCTAACTGTGAGCAAACTTGGGATTGTGCATACACACATTTATCTCATCATGTCACTTCTGTACTTCAGGTACCTTTTTAAATAATTCTGCATGTTTCATTTTCATTGAGATCAGAACAGTCACTGAGCCATTGTAGTAATGTAGCCATTGTGGGATTTCAAACTTTGTCCTTGAGCCACTCCATAATTGTTTTTGCTTTACAAGTGCGATCACCTTTCTGTTAAAAGATGACCTTTAGCAAACACTATTTTGTCAGGCTTCACAATGGTTTTTGTGTGTGTTTTTTTTCCTTCTTGGTAGTGTTAAATAAAAAAGGCTTCATGTCAGCTCTATGAAATGAAAGTGTCAGGAAGAATTTATTCTGTAAATGAGTGCTAAAGTTACACACATGCATAGCGTGAGGCCTAGAACAACACTTCTCCCTTATGATAAAAGTATGCTTTGAAGAGCTGCTGTCCACATTGGGGGGCCTCCTGCTTTGTGTTCTCAGCTGTTTTGCCTGACATCTGCACTGTTTCTTCATTCTGCTTCCAGCCTCATCTTTCATTCTTTAGAATAGATACAGGTTGATTAGGTCTGAATAGCACCTAACTTTCATATTTTTGCTATAGTGCTACATTTGCGAGATTTGTCTCTTACAACAATTCAGTGTAGTTTAGAGATCTACATCTTGTTGATCGTACCGTTAATTCTACTGTGTGACAGTGTTTGGCTTACTAAGGATGATGGGAATTATTTGCATGTTCCTTCTGGAATGATGCGTGAGTGTTGCTTCTGTCTTGTGTTGAAGATTTCTAATGGCTTCTCTTGAAGGCCTGTACCCACGACGCGATATTTCTGGAATTACTTTGAGTGGCGAGCAGTCATTTACGCAATATTGCGTTGTAGGTATAGGCTCGCGATCACTCTAACGTCTTTTATCCTCTCTCGCGTTTGACCCGACGGCTGTCCGCAGAATTATTACAAAGGTGATAGCAGAAATTGTAGCTTTTATGCATCTTTAAAGGATAAATTATACCTTACCTAGACGATTTTCTGGTATTAGAACAGAATGTGGATCAATTGAACTAAGATTGTCAAAGATGTCTCCATTTGATAAAGTCTCTTGGATGGATTATAAATCTGAAGAGGTCAGAGTTAAAGGATACCCGAGGTGACATGAGATAGACGTGGGTATGTACAGCGCCTAGCACACAAATAACTAGGGTGTGTTCCTTTTTTTTTTTTTTTTTTTTTTTTTTCTCTGCCTGAAAGAGTTAAATATCAGGTATGTAAATGTCTGACTCAGTCCTGACTCAGAAAGGAAGTGACTACAGTGACCCTCACTGATAAGAAATGCCAACTATAAAACACTTTCCTAGCAGAAATTGGTTTCTGAGAGCAAGAAAAGAGATAAAAAGGGGAATTTCTTAGTGAGGGTCACACTGTAGTCACTTCCTGTCTGAGTCAGGACTGAGTCAGCCACTTACATACCTGATATTTTAACTCTTTCAGACAGATAAAGAGAAAAAAAAAAAGGAACACACCCTGGTTATTTGTGCTAGGCGCTGTACATACCCACGTCTATCTCATGTCACCTCGGGTATCCTTTAACTCTGACCTCTTCAGATTTATCGCCAAGATTTGTCGCTATTTCAGTGGGTAATGAGAGAAGAGGGATTCCCTGCTCAAAACACCTACTAGCACCGTTTGTGCAGGCTTTCCAGAGGCTTTCTCTCTCCCTGGCCACACCATGCACACTGTGAGAGAATCTGTCTCCTTCCAGCGCCGTGACCCGAGAGCTCACAAAAGTAAAACCAAGCCAGTGCAGGCCAAATAAGTGGTGGGGATGGTGGCTGCCTAAACCGCCCAGCACCCCGGACAAGGTAGCCCATTTTTTTTTCCAATACCCTTAACTCAGGCTCTTTAACTGCTTAAGCCTATCGGGACGAGTATTTTTGTCCAGATAGGCGCAGCTAATGGCAAACTGGAGGAGAATTCTCGTCCAGTTTGCACACAGCGGTATCGCCGGGGTGCGCGGGCCTTTCTCATTTTTTGCAGCACTTTTTTTTTTTTTTTTTTTTTTGTGGAGATTTAGTAGAGGTGTTTTGATCACATGCACTCTTGCTTTTTTTTTTTATTTTAGGGAGATCCTTTTCCTACAAAACTAAGGACTAAGTAAATGGTAGGTCCTATAGTAGTCTTTCTGACTTGTGGGGGGTGGGACGTGGCACTTTTCTTCTTGCCATCCTGAGGGACTCTAAATAATGTTATTCTTACTGTTAGCTGTATTTATTTGTTTTAGGATTTGTTTGAAAATTGTTTCATTTATGTCGCACGCATATAAAAAATATAGAAAACTTAAAATCGTTTGCAAACTTTCAGGCACCACTATATGTACGTTTGACATTTCTGTATGGGTATTTCACTTTGTACAGCGCCATGGAAAATGAAAGTGCTGGATAAATCATCAATATAAAAACAACTCTCATCACAGTACTCACTAAATCAGGGGTCAGGAACCTTTTTGGCTGAGAGCCATAAACGCTACATATTTTAAAATGTAATTCCGTGAGAGCCGTATAATATGTTTCAAACTGGGACAGTAGGGCTCACGTCCCTGTTGCCATGGTGATGTGTATACAGTTGATCCGCTGAGCAGCGGAAGTGTCAGACATGTTTTCAGCTTCTCTTGGGTTTTGGCAACATCAGCAATTTCCCTGAGGGCCAGACAGGAGAAATGCTAACTAACAGCTTGTACAATTAGCTAACTGACTTGGGGGTTGATTCACTTTGTAAGACGACATCCCCGCACTTTGGCCCAATATGCTGCCTGTCAAGTGACAGGCAGCCTACTGGGCCAATCAAATTGTGGAGATCTCAACCTACAAAGTCACTGGACCTGACAGGATCCAGAGTGGGACAATTGAAGCAGCTGTTCGTTTTGGGGTAGCGTGAGTAAGTTAGTAGTGCATGCTACAGCAGTAGCGTGCCTACTGTGAAAATGTTACTTGCACTGCCACACTAAGCTGCGCTGCTTGAGCAGTGTAGCTTAGTGAATCAACCCTACTGATTTGTATGTGAGCCAGATGTAGCCATCAAAAGAGACACACATGGCTCCCGAGCCATAGGTTCCCTACCCCTGCACTGAATATTCACAGGAGGCGTAAAAAGCAGAACAAGCACATTTATGTGTCGCCTAAGATCAATAAATGTGTACAGCCATAATAAATGCTTTCCAATAATTAATATGGAAATAGGCAATCCAATTAGAGAGTCCCCTAACAGAAATGAATTAAAGCAGCAAATGCATGAGTCACCCAAGGTAAATAGTGTACACTTAGGTCTATAGACGTGTACATTGCATTTAGTTAGTAGTTACTAGGGTGATGAAAATTCGGCATCCAAAGAGGAATGAGGTAAATGAGTAACCTCAGAATACTTTGCAGGAAATCCAATAAAGTCAAAAGTATTCAAAGAAGGAAGAAGGATGAGACCGAGAGCCAATAGTGTAGAGGGAAAGAAGTGTATAAGAATACTTGCAAATCCACCAAATACAGGCAACCACTCGTAATGCAGTTGGGAAGAATAAATCCAACCCTGCTTGGGTTAAAGAGACTCTGTAACTTTAAAAAAATCCCCTGGGGGGTACTTACCTCGGGTGGGGGAAGCCTCCGGATCCTAATGAGGCTTCCCACGCCGTCCTGCGTCCCACGGAGGTCTCGCTGCAGCCCTCTGAACAGCCGGCGACAGGCCCGACTGTAATTTCAGTATTTACCTTTGCTGGCTCCAGCGGGGGCGCTGTGGCTGCATTCGGCTTGGAAATAGACGGAAATACCCGATCTCCGTCGGGTCCGCTCTACTGCGCAGGCGCCGGAGACTTGCGCCTGCGCAGTAGAGCGGACCCGACGGCGATCGGGTATTTCCGCCTACTTCGGAGCCGACAGCCGTCAGAGCGCCTGCGCAGGAGCCAGGAAGGTAAATATTACGTCATGGCTGTACGGAGGGCTGCAGCGAGACCCCCGTGGGACGCAGGACGGCGTGGGAAGCCTCATTAGGATCCAGAGGCTTCCCCCACCCGAGGTGAGTACCCCCCAGGGGACGTTTTGCCGTTACAGTTCCTCTTTAAAGGGAATCTGAGATAACAATTAGTGTATTTATACTGGCCTGGGACTTCCTGACTCCCTCGCTGTCCTCCCTGGCAGGTCCATTGTCTCAGGATCGCCTCAGTTATCTTTTTACTTATCTTCTGGGCAGAAAATGTGACACCCCCCCCCCCCCCCCCATTGCGCTTCTGTGGCTGGAATCGTTCTGCTCAGTCACAGAATACCACAACTGGCCCTGATACAGGAAGCTATCTGGGACAACGGAGCGACCAGGGAGGACGACAAGGGAGCCCACTGTCCTCATTAGGTTGGAGGAAGCCCCAGGTAAGTATATATTAGCCACAGTGTACCATCTCAGATACACTTTCAAAGTCGCTCTGTAGGATGGGCACAGGCTACAACCCTCCACCCAGGGTGGGAAAAATTAAAAAGTATGTCCACTGATTATGCACATTGCACACGTTCTTATGGCACTAACATATTAAAACCAATTAGGAAAAAAAGTATTAAAGCGTAATACACTTAAATATGTATACAACGCTGTCTCCAAACACAGAGGTGACAGGAACCCTAATTTAGGGGTGTTATTGTGGTTCTGAGTTCCCATCTATGAGAATTTACATCCCTTTATTTTCTGCCAGGAAGTGGGAAAATCTGTTCAAAAGGAAAGAGAATTGCAAACAAAGTATTTTTGTAGAGGAGAAACTATGGTTTGTTGCTGTCTCTTTTGTGCTGTCCCCATGACTGTTTCTACACCATCAAGAAGTGAGGGCAAAGCTCCCCAGGGAAGACATAGGCAGTTATAACCCCACAAAAGTTTCAAACCCATGTTTGTGCTATTCAGAAATACAAAAATGTGAAAAACAAACATCAAACCCTGGAATTGGGCTTTGACCCATAGTTGAACCATAATTTGCATTGTGGCTTTGCTTTTTAAACATTTGGTGATACATTGTGCATGCTTTCAATCTTATTTTATGTTAAATTGATATACAGTGGTTGTAATATTTATTTAATCCAAAATTCACTTTCTGTGCATGAAGTATTTTACAGCACAAATCTACAGAGAAAAAGAATCCAGTGTCTCCTCCACCTCGTTATGCTTTATAGATGGCCTTCCTCTGACTATTACTGATTGTTTCCTGTAAGCCCACAAGAGGGCAGCAGAGTGTTAGTGTGAGGAATAAATTGAGATTAACTTTGCATTAGACAACCTAGAAAATAATTTGCATAAAAATGCAGTCTCTAATGTATGACTGTTGAAAACCTATTTAAAAGCATTTCATTTGGATGAAGAATGTGCCATTTTAGGTCACAGAACTGTTTTGTGTGATTGTATTGTTTTGTCTTTTTTTTTTTTTTATCTGATTTTGCTAACAGCAAAGTGTAATCTGCAAGTACTAGTAGGCATGTGTCAGTTACTGAATTTGCTTCGGTTGTCAGTGGGTGGGAAGAGGTGGATATTAGTCCTGTGTTGTAGTACAGAGATGCATTGTTTGTGGAAATAAATGTTCCAACAAGTGCAATGCTATGTTAAAATCCATTCTTATTAAATGTCACCTAAATAAACCTGGAATATATTGATTCACTAATTTTCACTTTCGGTATATCGCCCCTTTTTCAGTGCACCTTAATCATGGGGGAAACACAAAAAAAATCTTCCTTTAAAGAATTTTTAACCAGAAATTGTGTTGGTAGGAAAAAGTAATACATTTAAATGGACTTTTAAACTTTAACCAGGAATTGGAAATATGCAGGAGGTCATCACAAACTGTCAGTTTAATTAGCCTTGACTTGACTTTTTTCCTCTTTGGCTCCAATTGGAGCATAGAATATTTTAAAGTACACCTGAACTGAGAAGAATATGGAGGCTGCAGTATGTATTTCCTTTTAAACAAAACCAGCTGCCTGGCTGTCCTGCTCCTGATCTGCTTTTAATTTTATCTGTAGATCCTGAACAAGCATGCAGATCTGACTGAAGTCTGACTGGATTAGCTGCATGCTTGTTTTGGGTATGTGATTCACTCTACTGTAGCTAAAGAGATCAGCAGGGCTGCCAGGCAACTGGTACTCTTACTTCGCTTGTTCTTTAAAGGAATTCCGAGGTGGCACTAACCTGCTTTACTAACCTGGGGCTTCTTCCAGCCCCTAGACTCCCCCTAATCTCCTATACATTATAGCTGTAGTAAAGTAACATGTGGACGTCACTTTGTTGATTGTAAAAATCATTCTTTGAATAGTGGCATACCAGGAGTGTTCTGCGCATTGCCACTGTGCGCGTGCAGAACGCTTCTGACAACGAGGTCCCATGCAGAAACTGCCGACCTGATTGGAGATAATTAAAGGGGTTCGGGGGAGGGGGAGGTTGAAAGAAAATGGACACTTACCTCGGGCCTCCACCGGGAGGGGGCTGGTCGAAGCCACAGGTAAGTATCCGTTTTTATTTTCAAACACCCTCCCCCCAGAACCCCATTAAGGAGGGGCTAGCCGTAGACTGGATGAGAGTGGAACTACATTGAGGGACCACTAGACTTCTAGGGGCTGGAAAAAGCACTTGGTAAGTAAAACCTAATATCTTACTGCCACCTCTGATGCCTGTCTTCCAGTTTTGCCAGTCTTTGGTTGGGGCCTTCACATGGTTTAGGTTTTCTCAAAACTTTAACTTTTCTCTCCATTATACTTGTTTGAGCTATCTTTGTCCTTCCTCATTTTCAGTAACGTCAGAGGTTCCTATCCAGAATAATCAATCTATGGTCTATGCCTTCTAGTAAACTCCAAGGGCCCAGGAAAAGTAGTTTACTATATCAGAATTGGTGATACATTGTATATTTTATACAGATGCATTTGCTGGGACATATATAATTTTTTTTTTATAATTAGATTTGATAGTTAATTGGCTTTTACTCAAAGTAGAATTGCATTATAGTAAACTCAGTCCACAGGTCCCAAACATGTTGCTGTATAGCTACAGTGGTTTGCAAAAGTATTCGGCCCCCTTGAAGTTTTCCACATTTTGTCATATTACTGCCACAAACATGAATCAATTTTATTGGAATTCCACGTGAAAGACCAATTGTAACGGTTGGTGTCAGCACTCAGAGAGTATCTGATTATTGATGATCTGCCGTATCACCAACAATACAGACGTATACCTGATTATTAGTGATCTGCAGAATCACCAATAATACAAGTATGACTAACCTCTGGACACCTAGCAAAGTGTAAGTGTTTGGGTGCAACAGTAACTTTAATAGTTTGACCAGACCTCACCAGAGGGGCTGGTGAGGTACTATCAGTACACTAAGCATGCACTAGCGTACAAGTTCCCGTAGGCTGGAGAGTACAATAACGAAGAGACTGAATCTCCCGGGGAGCGGGTGATTCAGATAGTACGTTTAACCACTTCACCACTGAGGGGTTTTACCCCCTGACCACCAGAGCAATTTTCACCTTTCAGCGCTCCTTCCATTCATTCGTCTATAACTTTCTTATTACTTATCGCAATGAAATGAACTATATCTTGTTTTTTTCGCCACCAATTAGGCTTTCTTTAGGTGGGACATTATGCCAAGAATTATTTTTTTCTAAATGTGTTTTAATGGGAAAATAGGAAAAATGTGGGGAAAAAAATAATTATTTTTCAGTTTTCGGCCATTATAGTTTTTAAATAATGCATGCTACTGTAATTAAAACCCATGAAACGTATTTGCCCTTTTGTCCCGGTTATAAAACCATTTAAATTATGTCCCTATCACAATGTTTGGCGCCAATATTTTATTTGGAAATAAAGGTGCATTTTTTTCAGTTTTGCGTCCATCCCTAATTACAAGCCCATAGTTTATAAAGTAACAGTGTTATACCCTCTTGACATAAATATTTAAAAAGTTCAGTCCCTAAGGTAACTATGTATTTTTTTTAATTGTAAATTTTTTAATTTTTTTTTAATTACAAAAAAAAAATAAAAAAAAATGGGGAGTGTGGGAGGTAATGAGTTAATTTTATGTGTAAAAGTCATTTATTTGTATGTGAAAAATGTGTAGGGTGTAGTTTACTATTTGGCCACAAGATGGCCACAGTAACTTTTTGTTTTAATGCGACCTCCAAGCTTCCTTCCGGAAGCTTGGAGGAAGAATAAGGAGGCTGGACACGTGAGTTTTTTTCTCACAATGATCGCGCTGCCCACAGGAGAGCAGCTGATCATTGCGGGGCTTAGATCAACGAACGGGAATGGATTTTCCCGTTCATTGATCTCTGGGCGAGCGGGCGGCGGCGTGTTTACTAGCGGCGGGCGGCGTGTTTACGAGCGGGAGCGCGGGCAGCGTCGGGAACGCGGAACGTACGTGTTTCTCCGTCCCTGGTTTTTAAAGGATGGAAAAAGGGGCGGAGAAATACGTACGCGCGGGGGTAAAGTGGTTAATATGGTTGGGAATGAGTCCCAGGTAAAAAAAAGGAACTCTTGTTAGTATAACGATCCACACTTGAGCACACCACTATGCTCATATAGTACCAGGTTTCTTTATAGGAGGATCAATTTAAATCAAGTGAAGCCACAAAATAGCGATCTGTTTCCAAAATTTTCGTTTCACACTTTATTATATTCACAAAAAATTATTTTTCTTCAAAAAGGTAGAAAAATTATTTGTAAAGCAGCAGAAGAATTTGTGGTGCAGACATAAAAAGCAATACAAAAAGCAGATCATAGACACTGTGTGCTTTGTTTGATAAAAAAAGGTAATTTTAGTTCAGGCGACGACACTAGTCCGTTTCGGGTTATTGACCCTTCGTCAGGCCTTTACAAAGCATAGAGAATTATCTTGACCAGATAATATGTACAGTCATAAAAGACCAAAAATGAATTTGATTAGTAAAGGGGTATCTGTTCCAACCAGACACAACCCGGCACCTGACTGATGGCTGACATAGGGAAACTCAGCTGCAAACAGTGTGATTCAGATAGTACTGCAGGCACGAGAACACCCGTGGGGCGGATGGTCCAGACTGAACAGTAGCCTAGGAGATACAATAATACTACAATGACAGATACCCTATGAGAGCTGGTAAATGGGACTGTACTACAGGTTTAACAGAACTGTTCCACCAGAGTAGCTGGTGTAACTAGTACCTCACCAGTGGCGAGGGCCCACTGGTGAGTAGAATGGTCAGGCAGGCAAGGTTTGGCAACAGAGAGGTAAGTATAATACAAAATCGTGAGACAAGAGAGTAGTCGGTAATCAGGCAGAGGTTTCAGCAACAAGAAGGTACGTATCGGTATAGAATCGTGAGGCAAGAGAGTAATCGGTAGTCAGGCAGAGGTTCAGCAACAGGTAGACAGATGGTGGGCAGAAGTACAGGATCAGAAAACAGATTCAATGTCAGAGTGCTAGCCAAGTCGTACACAGGAGATCAATACAATAATAATATCCTAGCCTGGGTGTGAAATCCTTGGCAACAACACCCCGGAACTAGTCTAACAAAATAACAATAACAAGACTGCAAAATTCCTAAGCTTGGCTAAGGTCTGCGCGCTCACACGCAAGTATTCACGACAACCGACAAAGTAGCAATGCAGCCCGGAGGCTTATGAAGCAGAGGAGACCTCAGTGGCACGCCCCCCTCTCATCAGCCAATCCTGGGCGCCGTGGGTCTCCCCTGACGTCAGCCGACCAGCAGGTCAGCTGACGGGCTTCCTCCCCGCATAAAGCTCCCGTCTATGTGCATGCCCGCGCGCTATGGCAGCCCCCTGCACGGGAGAACGTTCCGTCCTCGGCGTCCTGCACGCCGAACGGACAGATGGCCGCATGGAGGCAGCTGCGGCGGCGGTGCGGTTTGCCGCAGCTGCCTCGGATATTTCACCAATACAAAGTGGTGTACACGTGAGAAGTGGAACGAAAATCGTACACAATTCCAAACATTTTTTACAAATCAATAACTGCAAAGTGGGGTGTGCGTAATTATTCAGCCCCCTGAGTCAATACTTTGTAAAACCACCTTTTGCTGCAAATACAGCTGCCAGTCTTTTAGGGTATGTCTCTACCAGCTTTGCACATCTAGAGACTGAAATCCTTGCCCATTCTTCTTTGCAAAACAGCTCCAGCTCAGTCCGATTAGATGGACAGCGTTTGTGAACAGCAGTTTTCAGATCTTGCCACAGATTCTCAATTGGATTTAGATCGGGACTTTGACTGGGCCATTCTAACATATGGATATGTTTTGTTTTAATCCATTCCATTGTTGCCCTGGCTTTATGTTTAGGGTCGTTGTCCTGCTGGAAGGTGAACATCCGTCCCAGTCAAGTCTTTTGCAGACTCCAAGAGGTTTTCTTCCAAGATTGCCCTGTATTTGGCACCATCCATCTTCCCATCAACAGCTTTCCCTGTCCCTGCTGAAGAGATGCACCCACAGAGCATAATGCTGCCACCACCATATTTGACAGTGGGGATGGTGTGTTCAGAGTGATGTGCAGTGTTAGTTTTCCGCCACACATAGCATTTTGCATTTTGGCCAAAAAGTTCCATTTTGGTCTCCTCTGACCAGACCACTTCTTCCACGTTTTCTGTGTCCCCCACATGGCTTGTGGCAAACTGGACTTGTTATGCTTTGCTGTTGACAATGGCTTTCTTCTTGCCACTCTTCCATAAATGCCAACTTTGTGCAGTGCACGACTAATAGTTGTCCTATGTACAGATTCCCCCACCTGAGCAGTAGATCTCTGCAGCTCATCCAGAGTCACCATGGGCCTCTTGACTGCATTTCTGATCAGCGCTCTCCTTGTTCGGCCTGTGAGTTTAGGTGGACGGCCTTGTCATGGTAGGTTTACAGTTGTGCCATATTCCTTCAATTTCTGAATGATCACTTGAACAGTGCTCTGTGGGATGTTCAAGGCTTTGGAAATCTTTTTGTAGCCTAAGCCTGTTTTAAATTTCTCAATAACTTTATATCTGACCGGTCTGGTGTGTTCTTTGGACTTCATGGTGTTGTTGCTCCCAATATTCACTTAGACAATGCACATAGAGGGAAAGAGGCGCCCAGGTTGGATAAAAACTTCTAAAAACAGTTTTAAAGCGAAAAAGTAATGAGGTATCTTACCTCAATGACGAAATCTTTGTAAACTTGCAAAAGATTTTTATTGAGCACAGGCAATGCGTTTCGCAGGGCTGAGCCCGCTTCCTCAGGCCAATACAAGTGCCTGTAACAGTACAGAGGACTCCTCAGTATATAATAAAAATAAAACAAATACTTATACATTGCAATCACAGAAATAAACAAATGATCCAATAATCAATTAGTCAATCAATCAATTTTACGGACTGCATCAAAACACCCTATTTTTATATATAATCTTTACATATATAGATATGCCCAAAATGACTGTAGGGGTATAATTTCTAGGATAGATTATAGAAACAAGGTTATCACCTTTTTGTGGTTTAACTCATCAAGGTATAATATTGAGAGCCTAATCACATTTTGTATTTATTTAGGCATACCAGCATATGTCCTCATATGCATTTTCTCACACATATCCTTGTAAAACAATATAATAAAATTGTCCCGATCATAATAGATAAAAATGAGGCTGTATAGAATAATATATAGAGGAGGGACTGGATAAGATTATAAATATTAAAATATAAAAAATTAGGGGGGGAAAAAATGAACACTTGCTAGCTAATCAATATAAAAGATAATTGTGCGCATAAATAAATATACATAGAAATATGATTACATACAATGACACCAATCTCAATAGACTTGGCCAGTAAGGAGAAAATGACATGCAGCAGGCAGCGCTGAAGCTATAGCTCAGCGCTAACCTGCATACTAAAACCCAGCTGGTCAGTAAAGGATAAAAGCATAATAGTGCATAGTGCAGATAAGTATACATACATCTACCATATGTGTCAGCAGGGGGAGCGCTGAGGCACAAGACAGCACGGAGGCAAACCGAAATACTCACCAACAGACAGAAATCAATCAGCATTCTCTTAGACAACCTCTGAGGCCATCACAGAGCAGCTGTATTACTACTGACATTAGATTAAACACAGATGCACTCTATTTAGTCATTAGCACTCATCAGGAAACGTCTATGGGCAACTGACTGCACTCAGACCAAAGGGGGCTGAGTGGCAGTAATATGACAAAATGTGGAAAACTTCAAGGGGGCCGAATACTTTTGCAAACCACTGTAATATACAATGTATGACAAATCCTGATATAGTAAACTTCCCAGGTCCCTTGAAGTTTGCTATAAAGGGATTCTACTGTATAAATAATATATAATCAAATGTAATGAAAATCAACTACAAAGTGGAGCATTCTCAATAACTGATCAAAATGACATTGATGGAAAAATGTTTTTATTTTATAGGAGTGATGTTGGCTAGAACAATGGGTGGGCGTGACATGGGACTGGTATTATTGCTTTGTAGTGCATTTAGCAAGCTAGCAGTGGCAGCATTGTGACCAATCAGGGCTGTAGAGTCCGACTCCTAATGAGTTAAAAATGTAATTAAAATAGAAAATATGATAAGATGTTCTATTTCTCAGATAAGTAGTCATAAATAATTTATATATACCGAAATAGCTGTGCTTAGTCCACAAAAATGAAATGAACCAATCAAAAAAATAGTTACTTGTGCTGCTTCAATAAAGCAGTCCCTGTATTTTTAAAGTCAGATATACATATCTGATTGTGACTGTATATATGATGTGTACACAGGAATCTTTTATATATACTAAATAACATCT
Organism: Hyperolius riggenbachi; assembly: GCF_040937935.1. Classification (NCBI taxonomy): domain Eukaryota; kingdom Metazoa; phylum Chordata; class Amphibia; order Anura; family Hyperoliidae; genus Hyperolius; species Hyperolius riggenbachi. The sequence continues at coordinate 83,884,292 of NC_090656.1, forward strand.
ATGCTGTAAGAATAAAGCCTGATGTGTAGCTGTGTCCCTAATAGAGATGGTCAGTGAGATGGAAATAATTCTCAGTTGATGCTGGTTTATGCAAATGTATGCACTCTCTTTGCTCATGAAATCAAATAATTTGATATTTTGTTAAAATTTTGGTTTGGTGACTACGAATGAAAGGGTACCTGAGACAGATGAAAAGAAAAGTTTTATACATACCTGGGGCTTCCTCCAGCCTCCTCCAGGCCAATCCAGTCGCTGTTCTCCTCTGCCACCTGGATCTTCTGCTATGAGTCCTGGTAATTCAGCCAGTCAGCGCTGTCCGGCCGCTTGCCGCTCCCACAGCCAGGAACATTTTGCACCTGCGCAATAGTGCTGGCAGGTGTAGTACACTCTCAGCGGCAGAGTGTGTGCATGAGCACTACGCCACACTGGCTCAAGTACCTGAACCCATAGCAGAAGATCCAGGTAGCGGAGGAGGACAGCAAGGGACTGATTAGCCTGAAGGCTTGAGGAAGCCCCCCATGTATGTATAAAACATTAATTTCATCTCTCAGGTTTACTTTGTTACACAGTAGTACTATACAGTACATATGCACTCCCCACAGAGCTGCAGGGAATCCACTTAGAAAGTTGTGCACATTGAACAAAGAGGTGTTGTCTATCACCTATAAACCTGGTTCAGATTGTACATGAAGAATGTGTAATAGAGGAAGAATAGCCTCATTCTCCTGCAGAGTACCTGCACATCACTCTTACATGTACCCACATTTACATAGCCTAGGGCAGTGATGGCTAACCTTAGCACTCCAGCTGTGGTGGAACTACAAGTCCCATGAGGCATTGCAATACTCTGACCGCTCTAAGCATAACTCGGGGAGGCAGAGACTTGATGGGATTTGTAGTTTTGTCACAGCTGGAGTGCCAAGGTTAGCCATCACTGGCCTAGGGCCTGATAGATGTTCATTGTTCCTGTCTTCTACAAGTACTCTCAGCTCTGCCTGTTCAGTAAGCCAGCACCTATTCAGTAGGAGACCTTGGGCAAGACTCCCTAACACTGCTACTGCCTATAGAGCGCGTCCTAGTGGCTGCAGCTCTGGCGCTTTGAGTTCGCCAGGAGAAAAGCATGATATAAATGTTCTGTGTTTTGTTTGTACTCTTACCAAGGACTAGTTTTAGTCTATGACTTAAAGTATTAGAGGCAGAAGATCAGCTGGCTAGCCAGGTAACTAGTATTGTTTAAAAGGGAATCCATATGGCAGCCTCCATATCTCCCTCACTTCAGTTGCATTTTAAAATTCCTAAGCATTGACAGTTAAGAGATGCATTTCATGTTACATACTTTCAATTTACAAAATTGTAATATGCAAATTAGAGGAGTCGGTGGAATCCTAACCGGAGGAGTCTGAGTCGGTGGATTTTTGTACCGACTGCACAGCCCTATGACCAATATGGCAAGATTTCTGCTGAAATCTTATCTACTACCTATCATTGGAAGTACAAGTTAATGATACTGGAAACCTCTGGTCTGGGTCTATGTCTAAAAGTATTAGAGGCAGAGATTTAGCAGGACTGTCAGGCACCTGGTATTGTTTCAAATTTTAAATAAATGGCAACCTCCATGTCTCTCTCACTTCAGATGTGCTTTAAAATGGTAGAGATACTCTGCATTTATTCTTTGCTCTGTAGGATTTACAGCATAAAACCTACTATCAGAAAAAAAAATGGTAGCACAACAGTATTCAAAAAGTTAAACACAGCACTTTTCTCTTTAGCGGGAAGCTTATTGCCAAAGCTGAGGTTGAGTTAGTGATTACATTATGTTGTTTGTTTTCTTATCAGCCACTCTTAGTAAGCATTCTTAGCAGGGCTTCAGCTTGCACAGTAGGCAAAAGATAAAACAGGAGACAGATTCTCAGTGGTTACATCTTAATATAAGAATACAGCAGCTATACAATAAAATGCAATGGCAGATTTAAGAGCAGATAAGCTGTAACTTGTAATTTGTAAGCAGACAATATTACTTGTGCACAAAAGCAAATATGATAGCTATATGGGTAATAAAACGCAGGAAAACATGTTTTTATTGGTCATTATGTCAAAGCTTAACCGGTTCTAGACGGCTGTAGTTCAAACACCCTACTTACCTCCTCCTAAGCCTGCCGAGGCGTAGATTTCAGCTTCTGGATTTGAGCGCTCGTCATTCCCGTCTGTCCTGATGCTACATCGTTTTAGCCCGCTTGTGCTGCTGTCAGCAGAGCTTTGTATCTCAGGCAGGAGCCAATTTTATTGGCTCTTGACCTCTTGATTACTGTGAGCCATTCACAGCAATCTTTGTTTATAAAGGTAAAGGACACCTCTGGTCCTTAGAGGACAACTGAAGGGAGAGGTATGTGGTGGCTGCCATATTTATTTCCTTTTAAGCAATACCAATTTCTTGGCTGTCCTGCTAATCTTTGTCTGCAGTAGTGTCTGAATCACACCAGAAACAAGCATGCAGCTAATCTTGTCAGATCTGACGACGTCAGAAACCCCTGATCTGCTGCATGCTTGTTTAGGGGCTATGTCTAAAAGTATTAGAGGCAGAGATTTAGCAGGATAGCCAGGCAACTGGTATTGCTTACAAGGAAATACATGTGTCAGCCTCCATATCTCTTACTTCAGTTGTCTTTTAAGGGGCCAGAGCCACCTGGTCCCAAAGTTTTCGCCCCTTAACCTCCTTGCCGGTTCAAACCCTCCGGCAAGGAGGCAGCGCAGCACTTTTTATTTTTATTTTATTTTTTAAATCATGTAGCGAGCCCAGGGCTCGCTACATGATAGCCGCTGAGCGGCGGCATCCCCCCACCCACTCCGATCGCCTTCGGCGATCAGAGTAAGCAGGAAATCCCGTTCAGAACGGGATTTCCTGCAGGGCTTCCCCAGTCCCCATGGCGACGGGGCGGGATGATGTCACCGACGTCGGGGCGTCATAGGGAATCCCGATCCGCCCCTCAGCGCTGCCTGGCACTGATTGACCAGGCAGTGCAGGGGTCTGGGGCGGTGGGGGGTGGCTCGGCGGGTAGCGGCGAATCGGCGGGTGGCTGCGATCGCGTACTACACGCAGCTAGCAAAGTGCTAGCTGCGTGTAGGGAAAAAAATATGCAAATCGGCCCAGCGGGGCCTGAGAAATCCTCCTGCGCAGGTTACCCCGAGCTGAGCTCGGGATAACCGGCAAGGGGGTTAAGGACCAGAGCCTTTTTTTCCATTCAGACCACTGCAGCTTTCACGGTTTATTGCGCGGTCATACAACCTACCACCTAAATGAATTTTACCTCCTTTTCTTGTCAATAACACAGCTTTCTTTTGGTGCTATTTGATTGCTGCTGCGAGTTTTAGTTTTTATTATATTTATCAAAAAAGACATGAATTTTGTCAAAAAAAGGTTTTTGTTTTTTTTGTTTTTTTTTACTTTCTGTGCTGACATTTTTCAAATAAAGTAAAATTTCTGTATACATTCTTGTCCAAATTTATTGTGCTACATGTCTTTGATAAAAAAAAAAAAAAAAACCCATTCAGCCAATATTTATTGGTTTGGGTAAAAGTTATAGCGTTTACAAACTATGGTGCCAAAAGTGGATTTTCCCATTTTGAAGCATCTCTGACTTTTCTGAGCACCTGTCATGTTTCATGAGGTGCTAAAATTCCAGGATAGTATAAATACCCCCCAAATGACCCCATTTTGGAAAGAAGACATCCCAAAGTATTCACTGAGAGGCATGGTGAGTTGATAGAAGATTTTATTTTTTGTCACAAGTTAGCGGAAAATGACACTTTGTGACAAAAAAAATAAATAAATAAAAAAAGTTTCCATCTCTGCTAACTTGCGAAAAAAAAAAAAATGAAATCTGCCACAGACTCACTCTGCTCCTCTCTGAATACCTTGAAGTGTCTACTTTCCAAAATGGGGTCATTTGTGGGGTGTGTTTACTGTCCTGGCATTTTGGGGGTGCCTAATTGTAAGCACCCCTGTAAAGCCTAAAGATTCTCATTGGACTTTGGGCCCCTTAGCGCAGTTAGGCTGCAAAAAAGTGCCACACGTGGTATTGCCGTACTCAGGAGAAGTAGTATAATGTGTTTTGGGGTGTATTTCTACACATACCCATGCTGGGTTGGAGAAATATCTGTAAACACACAATTGTCCATTTACAGAGATATTTCTCCCACTTTTTGCACCCTAAGTGCGCTAAGTGTTTCTCAACATTTTATTGGTATGTACCCCTTTTAAAACCCTGTGCTCACCAAGTACCCCCTAGCATAGTAAACATTATCACAAGTACCCCCTGACAAATATATATTAATTGTAGTACATGATAATTGATTCTAAACAATTTCCAAGCATTTACTATCGCTTTTAATTAGCTAAAACACTAATTTGGTGTTTAAACAAGAATTATTATTTTCTAAAACTCTAAATTTGTTATTCTTGGCCAAGTACATCAAGCCCGAGTACCCCCTGGAACCATCAGAAGTACCCCCTGGGGTACGCATACCACACGTTGAGAACCTAGGCGCTAAGGGGCCCAAAGTCCAATGAGTACGTTTAGGATTTCACAGGTCATTTTGCGACATTTGGTTTCAAGACTACTCACGGTTTAGGGCCCCTTAAATGCCGGGGCAGTATAGGAACCCCACAAATGACCCCATTTTAGAAAGAAGACACCCCAAGGTATTCCGTTAGGTGTATGGTGAGTTAATAGATTTTATTTTTTGTCACAAGTTAGTGAAAAATGACACTTTGTGAAAAAAAAACAATAAAAATCCATTTCCGCTAACTTTTGACAAAAAATAAAATCTTCTATGAACTCGACATACACCTAACAGAATACCTTGGGGTGTCTTTTTTTTTTTTTTCTAAAATGGGGTCACTTGTGGGGTTCCTATACTGCCCTGGCATTTTACGGGCCCAAAACCGTGAGTAGTCTGGAAACCAAATGTTTCAAAATGACTGTTCAGGGGTATAAGCATCTGCAAATTTTGATAACAGGTGGTCTATTAGGGGGCGAATTTTGTGGAACCAGTCATAAGCAGGGTGGCCTCTTAGAGGACAGGTTGTATTGGGCCTGATCTGATGGATAGGAGTGCTAGGGGTGTGACAGGAGGTGATTGTCCAGGGGGTGGTTAGAGGTGAAAATAGATGCAACCAATGCACTGGGGAGGTGATCGGAAAGGGGTCTGAGAGGGGATCTGAGGGTTTGGCCGAGTGATCAGGAGCCCACACGGGGCAAATTAGGGCCTGATCTGATGGGTAGGTGTGCTAGGGGGTGACAGGTGGTGACAGGAGGTGATTGATGGGTGTCTCAAGGTGTGATTAGAGGGGGGAATAGATTAAAGCAATGCACTGGCGAGGTAATCAGGGCTGGGGTCTGAGGGAGTTCTGAGGGTGTGGGCGGGTGATTGGGTGCCCTAGGGGCAGATAGGGGTCTAATCTAATGGGTAGCAGTGACAGGGGGTGATTGATGGGTGATTGATGGGTGATCAGTGGGTGATTAGATGGCAGAACAGATGTAAACAATGCACTTTGGAGGTGATCGGAGGGTAGGTCTGCGGGCGATCTGATGGTGTGGGAGGGTGATCAGATGCCCGTAAGAGGCAGATTAGGTTCTGATCTGATGGGAGGCAGTGACAGGTGATTGACCGGTGATTACAGGGGAGAATAATGTATACAGTACACAGTGAGGGGTGGAAGGTCTGGGGGGTTCTGAGGTCGTTCTGAGGGTTTGGGCGGGTGATTGGGTGCTCTAGGGGCAGATAGGGGTCTGATCTGATTGGTAGCAGTGACAGTGGGTGATTGATGGGTGATCAGTGGGTGATTAGATGTCAGAAGAGATGTAAACAATGCACTTAGCAGGTGATCGGAGGGTAGGTCTGCAGGCGATCTGATGGGAGGGTGATCAGATGCCCGTAAGAGGTAGGTTATGTTCTGATCTGATGGGAGGCAGTGACGGGGTGATTGACAGGTGATTACAGTGGAGGATAGATGCATACAGTACACAGGGGGGGGGGGGGCTGGGGAGGATCTGAGAGAGAGTGAGTGTGTGTGTGTGTGGGGGGGGGGGGTGATCAGGAGCCCCCAGGACTAGTTAGGGACTAGTTAAAAAAATAGTGTTGACAGATAGTGACAGTCAGTGATTGATGGGTGATTGGGTGCAAACAGGGGTCTGAGGGGTGGGCAGGGGGGGGGGGGGGGTCTGAGGGGTGCTGTGGGCGATCAGAGGGAAAAGGGGGGGAGGGGAGATCAGTGTGCTTGGGTGCTTACCTTCGTGGCTGCAGCCTTCCCTGGTGGTCCCTCGATCACTGGGACTACCAGGGCAGGAGGCAGCCTGTATAATACGCTTTGTATACACTACAAAGCGTATTATACACTTTGTTGCGGCGATCTGGATGCTAGTAACCCGCCGGCGCTTCCGAGCGGCCGGCAGTTACAGTGCGAGGGGGGCGGAGCCTGACGCCGGTGGCTGATCGCATCACGAATGACGCCTGCTGCCGCCGATGGGCGTATTGCGGTCGTTTGGGCCCAGCCCTTGCCACCGCCCATCGGCTTAAGGCGGTCGGCAAGTGGTTAACCACTCGTCTTGGTTACTCAATTAGTCCACGCTCCATTGTCCCCATATCAAATGTACTAGAGAAGAGCCAAAGATATTCTGGGATTCCAGCAGGGTCTTGGAATTTTGCTTGTTCTTTCCGAATTTTCTTTTCAATCAAACAGCTATTTAACTTAAAGGGGCACTACAGCGGAAAACTGTAACATTTAAAATATGTGCAAACATATACAAATAAGTACATTTTTTAATGAGTAAAATGAGCCATAAATTACGTTTCTCCTATGTTGCTGTCACTTACAGTAGGCAGTAGAGATCTGACAGAAGTGACAGGTTTTGGACTAGTCCATCTATTCATAGGGGATTCTCAGCAAGGCCTTTATTTTTTATAAAGATATTCCCTAAAAAGGATTTAAACAATGATGCTGGCCAGCTTCCCGGCCCCCTACACAGTTTTTTTGGCAGTTGGACAGACAAATGCCATTCACTAAGGGCTGGAACCCACAGGAGCGCTTTTGGCAGCGTTTTGGCAGCACTGCGATACGCTAGCAGTTTGCCAAAACGCTGGGCTAATGTTAATGGATGGGGCAACTTCCACAGGAGCGTTTGCGTTTCCCAGAAACGCAAACGCAGGACCTGCAGCATTTTGGGAGCGTTAGCGCTTCAATGTAAAGTATTGAAACGCTAGCAGAAACTCTCAGCAAAACCTAAACTGAGCGGTTTTGCTAGCATTTTGCGGTTAAGCACACTGTAACAAAATGAAAAATAATTCACAGGACCAATCAGGATAAAAACGCAAAACGCTAGGCACCCGCTGGGGAAAAAAATACAATGTTGCAAAACACGACCAAAAACGTGCATGAATCCGCTTGCAAACCGCTCAGACAAAACGCTAGCGGTTGCGTTTTGCGTTTGCGGTTTTCAGTGGGTTCCAGGCCTTAGTGCTTTTGAAAATAAATATATCCCTGAGAATCCCCTATAAAGAGATGGACTAGTCCAACACCTGTCACTTCTGTCAGATTTCTACTACCTACTGTAAGTGACAGCAACATAGGAGAAAAGTAATTTATGGCTCATTTTACTCTGGAAGAAATGTACTTTTTAATTGCACATGTCTACATATATTTAACATTGCACATATTTTACATTTTACAGTTTTTCACTGTAGTGCCCCTTTAACACAAATAATATGTAGTTATTTGATCAGTTGAGGCTTCTGATTAACTGTGGCATATTTACGGTTTCTGATCAATGGACATTTGCACACAAAGATGTATTCTGACTTGTTGGTACGTCTAGTCCTCCCCTCGTTCTTAATGCAACTACTGCCTAGTCTGTTATGTAAGCCTGTCATGAGTTTTGGATATTAAGAGACTATTTGACATATGCATATAACAAATATGAAAAATATAGCTTTCCTTGCTTACAGAGATGCACTTTTTTTTTTTTTTTTTTTTAGAGACACCAGTGTTGATTTCCTCCTATACAATGTTAGCTGTAGTAAAGTAACATGTAGACAGCCTTTTTTTTTTTTTTTTAATTCATTTTTTTAATGCTGGCATTGAATGTAAAGTAGATTTGAATGTGTGGGAGCACTTATTCATGCTTATGTCTTTCATCTGCTTTTTCTTCTAAAGGGAACCTGAAGTGAGGTATATGGAGGTTTTTATATTTTATTTTCTTCTAAACAATACCAGTTGCCTGGCCGTCCTGAAGATATATTTGGCTGCAGTAGTGTCTGAATCACACACTTGAAATTAGCATGTAGCTAGACCCCATAAAACACATCCGCGCTGGCGACCTGCAGTGTGTCGCAGCCGGCTGTGTTTAACTCACGACTGTCAGTCTCGCCGCTCCCCCGCATCCTGAATCGCTCCGGTCCCCGCCCACGTCCCTTCCCTCGCCGCTGATTGGAGGTAAGGGACGCGGGCAGGGACCGGAGCGATTCAGCAGGCGGGGGAGCAGCCGAGACAGACAGTAGTGAGGTAAACACAGCCGCGTAGCGCGGCTGTGTTTTATGGGGTCTGACAGCGCGCAGGGGGGGCTTTGGAGGGAACAAACTAGCAACAGAGGCTGGGCTGTATAGACAGACCCAGCCTCTGTATATGGATTGCGATGGAAGAACCCTGCCTCGGGTTCTCTTTAAGGGTCTACGGCTAAAAGTAATAGAGGCAGAGGATCAGCAGGACAGCCAGGCAATTTGCATTGTTTTGAGGCCCCTTCTACATGCAGGGTAACCCTGTGTTCCGTTATCCTATTTTGCTGCAAGGAGCCGCAAAAGCAATGACCTATGGAGAATCTCACACTTATGTGGTGCACCGGCAGTATCCGTTATGATTCAATATCCAATGGCGCTTATCGTGACCTTGAGACTGTACTGTGTGTACTCCTATTTGTTATTGCCTGAGGAAGCTGGAATATACCTGCGAAACGCGTTGCATGGTTGTCTGGAGTATATAAATCAACTTGTTGTTAAACAGCTGACAGTATCTTGTCTACTTCAAGGAGGCAAGTCCACCACCACCTCCTGAGGAATTTTAAACTTTTTAGTACCTTTTATCCTGCTGGCTGGCGCCTCTATTCACTCTTATATTACATGATTCCCAAAAGTACTGCAAATCTGCTGACACTGGAGTAGCTGCTGGCACTTTCTTTCTGGCGTTCTCAGTAAAGTTGACTCGTTATACCAGTATGACGGTATACCGCGGTGTGATTGTGCATAGTAATCATACCATGCACAATCCTCTTATACTGGTTTTAGGGGAATGGGCATCGGCGGGGAGAGCGGGCAGAAACTCTCCTTCCTTTGGCCACACGCGACTACAATCTACTTCCTCCCAGGTGTTGTCGCGTTGGTAACCGCGTCCCCTGTGACGTCATCACAGGGAGCGGTGTTATTAATGTGACGATGCCTAGGAAGAACGAGATAGACGCCGCATGCTGCTGGCTGAAGGCAGGTGAGTTTTCTGCCCGCTCTCCCCACCGCACACTGGAGGCACCTATACCGGTGGCCACTATACTAGCTATCTAACTGGGAGGCACCTATACCTATACTAGGGGCACTATACAAGCTATCTAACTGGGAGGCACCTATACTGGGGACAACTACAGGATCTTCTCAAAAAAATAGCATATTGTGATAAAGTTCATTATTTTCTGTAATGTACCGATAAACATTAGACTTTCATATATTTTAGATTCATTACACACAACTGAAGTAGTTCAAGCCTTTTATTGTTTTTCTTATTGATGATTTTGGCATACAGCTCATGAAAACCCAAATTTCCTATCTCCAAAAATTAGCATATTTCATCCGACCAATAAAAAAAGTGTTTTTAAAACAAAAAAGTCAACCTTCAAATAATTATGTTCAGTTATGCACTCAATACTTGGTCAGGAATCCTTTTGCAGAAATGACTGCTTCAATGCGGCGTGGCATGGAGGCAATCAGCCTGTGGCACTGCTCAGCTGTTATGGAGGCCCAGGATGCTTCGATAGCGGCCTTAAGCTCATCCAGAGTGTTGGGTCTTGCGTCTCTCAACTTTCTCTTCACAATATCCCACAGATTCTCTATGGGGTTCAGGTCAGGAGAGTTGGCAGGCCAATTGAGCACAGTATTACCATGGTCAGTAAACCATTTACCAGTGGTTTTGGCACTGTGAGCAGGTGCCAGGTCGTGCTGAAAAATGAAATCTTCATCTCCATAAAGCTTTTCAGCAGATGGAAGCATGAACCCACTTTTAAACCAGAAACAGCAGCAGAAGCGCCTGACCTGGGCTACAGAGAAGCAGCACTGGACTGTTGCTCAGTGGTCCGAAGTACCGGAAATCAAGGTGCCAGAGTCTGGAGGAAGACTGGGGAGAGGGAAATGCCAAAATGCCTTAAGTCCAGTGTCAAGTACCCACAGTCAGTGATGGTCTGGGGTGCCATGTTAGCTGCTGGTGTTGGTCCACTATGTTTTATCAAGGGCAGGGTCAATGCAGCTAGCCACCAGGAGATTTTGGAGCACTTCATGCTTCCATCTGCTGAAAAGCTTTATGGAGATGATTTCATTTTTCAGCATGACCTGGCACCTGCTCACAGTGCCCAAACCACTGGTAAATTGTTTACTGACCATGGTAATACTGTGCTCAATTGGCCTGCCAACTCTCCTGACCTGAACCCCATAGAGAATCTGTGGGATATTGTGAAGAGAAAGTTGAGAGACGCAAGACCCAACACTCTGGATGAGCTTAAGGCCGCTATCGAAGCATCCTGGGCCTCCATAACAGCTGAGCAGTGCCACAGGCTGATTGCCTCCATGCCACGCCGTATTGAAGCAGTCATTTCTGCAAAAGGATTCCCGACCAAGTATTGAGTGCATAACTGAACATAATTATTTGAAGGTTGACTTTTTTTGTTTTAAAAAACCCTTTTCTTTTATTGGTCTGATGAAATATGCTAATTTTTTGAGATAGGAATTTTGGGTTTTCATGAGCTGTATGCCAAAATCCTCAATAAGAAAAAAAAATAAAAGGCTTTAACTACTTCAGTTGTGTGTAATGAATCTAAAATATATGAAAGTCTAATGTTTATCAGTACATTACAGAAAATAATGAACTTTATCACAATATGCTAATTTTTTGAGAAGATCCTGTATAGTAGCTATCTATACGGGGGGCCACTATACTACCTATCTATACTTGGAGGCACCTAGGCCTATACTGGGGGTAACTATATACCAGCTATCTATACTGGGGGGCACCTATAATGGGGGCAACTATACTAGATATCTATATTGGGAAGAACCTATACTGAGGGTAACTATACTGGAGGCACCTATACTGGGGAGGCAACTATACTAGCTATCTATACTGGCAGGCACCTATACCTATCTAAACTGAGGGCAACTATACTAGCTATCTATACTGCAAGGCACCTATACTGGGGGCAACGATACTAGCTATCTATACTGGGAGGCACCTATACTGGGGACAACTATACTGGCTACCTATAGTTTAGGCACCTAGCCTATACTGGGGGCAGCTATATTGGAGGTAACTATACTGGCTACATATACTGGAGGCACCTACCGGCTAACCTATACTGGGGGCAACTATCCTGGCTACCAACACTGGAGGCACTTACCTGGCTAACCTATCCTGGGGCAACTGTACTGGCTACCAGTGCTGGAGGCACCTACCTGACTAACCTATACTGGGGTTTTCGGGTTCTGGCTGTAACATACTTATACTTTTTAAAGTGTACCTGAGCCAAAGCTTGGTCACAATTTAGATACTTACCTTGAGAGGGAAGCCTCAGGATCCTATTGGGGCTTCCCTCCCTACTCCTTTGTCCTCTGTCACTGAGTGCCCCCATTCCCCCCCCCCCCCCCCCCCGCTTCCGAAAGATTAGCGACAAGGCAATCATTTTGTAATACTGTATACCGTGATATTTTGCCGGTTATCATACTGTCCTATTACATACCGTTGCAACCCTAGTTCTGAGTGGCGGTGGCATGTGAGCTTTGCACGTCGCCACTGCCTAAAGTTTGCACCTCGTTGGGTGACTTTCACATTGTCAGCGGCTTAATTGATGTGATCTGTGCCATTTGTGGGGTGCGTGAGCAGACGTTGGTGTGCACCTATGCAGGTTTTGGGCAATTGCATGGTTGTGGTGTGTGCATGCAGGTTCGTCTGTGCATAATTACTTTGTTTGTTTAGTATGAAGGATAAGCTTGGTCTAATTAATGTTTTTCCTATCTTCCAAGAGCTGACTGGTAGTGTAAGTTAATGTACAACTGTTCTTTCTGACTGTGTAATCACTGCTGCAAAAGGCTGTGACCTGCACTATGGTCTGGGATTGGTGTACATGCTCCTGTGCAGCCCACAAAAGCATATTGGCCCATATGCAATTACCTTTTTCTCCTGAGTTTTCTCATGGGAGATAACGTTTCATCTTCTATTTAAAATAACGTTTCAGCTCTGCAACTGAAAAAGTACCAAAAAGTAGGTGAAAAAGTGCTACCAAAATTATTTGGAGTATTTTCTAGCTTGCTGTTGGCTCAAAAGGTATTTTGAAAATATTACCTAGGAGAAAAAGTGAATTGTGCATGGGTCATTATAATAAAGTTATATAAATACAGGATTTGACTACTGCAGTTTTATTTTTTGACTGACTGCATTTCTGTACTGTGTTATGGACTTTGACCTGTACCCATGTTGGTGCCTGTCTTTTGAACTTTAGTATTGTCGTGGGATTTGGTTAAGGTGTATACAAACCTCCTCCTCTTGATTTAGTTTCAAAAAGTTTTATTGTGCAGATAAGCATAAATCATCATAAACCATATAACCGTATCCCAAGCATGGGAATCCTAATAAAGTAACAGTAAGACTGGATATAGGCTACCACTATACAAGAAAAGCATAGCAAGAGAGGTGTGTGTGTGTGTGATCAGGAGTAGGTTCGAGGGTGTAATACACTTCTGCTTAATGAGCCTAAGGGTATGGGAGGGGGGGACAAGCCGAGAAAACCACACATGCCTAACTACGATGGTGAATACACAATCTCCAGGGGCAGCTCATACGTGGCCACAAAACAATGCTAGAAAGTAGAACCACCAGGACCAGGGGATTAAGTTAGGAATGTAGGACATACAAGTCTTCATTATCTTGCCAGTCAATCCACAAACTCCAGGTTTTATCAAAGTTAAGCATGGTATATTTAATCTTAGCTAGAATATGCTCAGAGTATAACTTCGTTCAGTAAAGACTGTATCCAATGATAGATTTGAGGACTTCTAATTTGCAGCTCAATGCTTTTTGGCATGGGAGTCACATGTTTTATAAATCTGTGGGTTGGATAAGTAGACTTGAGTTTTTTTTTCTCTAGGAGTCCCACAAAGGGGTCAAATATAATTTTCAGGGACGTGACCAATTTGTATTCCCAGGACATTCCCACCAACTATCATACAGCTAATCTTGTCCGTTCTGACAATATTGTCAGAAAACCCCGACCTGCTGCATGCTTGGTCAGGGTCTATGGTTGAAAGTATTAAAGGCAAAGGACCAGCAGGACAGCCAGGCAACTGGTATTGCTTAAAAGAAAATAAATATGGCAGCCTCCATATTATCACCTCGGGTTCCCTTTAAAGATAACCGAATGTGGGGACATTAAATTTAAAAAAGCAATGCTACCTGATTCGGGAGGGCTGGATGGATCAGGTTGCCGCCATCTCTGCCACTCCTGTGGTCCGCATCTCCTTTCATTTGTGTGACTTCTGGGGTCATGACGATAGAAGGAATGCAAACTGCTCTCTCAGCGTGCAGGGAGGTGGGGGAGTGGGGCAGGTAGAGACAGCTGCCCTATGGCAGCAGGGGAAAGCCTGCAAGAATGCCCCCAGTGGGCGTTGGAGCAGGGAATCCCTCTCCTCCTTTCCCCTCGAGATTAACAATCATTGTCGCCAATTTCGGGGGGTTATAGGGTGCGGTGGGGGGGGGGGGGGGGCGACACAGTGGTATGTCATGAGGCAGGAAACATGCTTCTGTGTCCCATCAGCCCCCCCACCCACACACACACACACACTATCTCGGGCACACTTTAACCATTTCAGCCGCCCAGACGTGATCCTCACGTCCAGGCGGCTGTTCTGCTGCGGTGCCGCGCTTCGGCGCGCTCCCCCGTGTCCCCGTGCTGTCCCTGATAGCCCTGGGATCAGTGAACGGGAACATGGTTCCCAATCACCGATCCATGTCCCCAGCAGAAAAACTGAAGCTCTCTTACTAGAGGCTTCAGTCTTTCTGCAAAAAAAAGTTTCCTCGTCCTCCTTGTGCTTCTGGTGATCGAGAAGCACAAGGAGAAAAAAATTCAAGGTGGCCAAATAGTAAAACTACATCGACATTTTATTTCCCACACCAAAATATTACCCAAATAACATTTTTAATGAAAAAAAAAATTACAATTAAAAAGAAAAAAACATAAATTAGTTACCGAAGGGTCTGAACTTTTTAAATATGCATGTGAAGGGGGTAGACTACGAACGTTTTTTTAAACTATAAGCTTGTAAATCGTGATGGACGCAAAACTGAAAAAATGCACCTTTATTTCCAAATAAAATATTGTGATAGTGATTGCCATACATTGTGATAGTGACAAAATTTAAATGGTGTCATAACCGAGACAAACGGGCAAATAAAATACATAGGTTTTCATTATGGTAGCGTGGATTATTTTAAAGCTATAATAGACGAAAACTGAGAAATTATTTTTTTTCCTTTTTTATTCTTATTAATCCTGTTAAAATGCATTTATAAAAAAAAAAAATTCTTAGCAAAATGTACCACCTAAAGAAAGCCTAATTAGTGGTGGAAAAAACAAGATTTATATCAATAAATTGTGTTAAGTAGTGCTTAAGTTATTAGCGAATGAATGGGAGGTGAAAATTGCTCTGATGCATAAGGTGAAAAATCCCAGCGGGCTGAAATGGTTAAGCAATACCAGTTGCCTGGCTGTCCTGCTGATCTCCTGCTTCTAATACTTTTAGCCACAAACCCTGAACATGCATGCAGCAGATCAGGTATTTCTGACATGGTTTTCTCCGATGAGGCAAGATTAACTACATGCTTGTTTCTGGTGTGATTCAGACACTACTGCAGCCAAATAGACCAGCAGGGCTGCCAGGCAACTGGTATTTTTTTAAAAGGAAATAAATATGGCAGCCTCCATATATTTCTCACTTCAGGTTCAATTATGGGCTGAGCCACACTGCAGAACGATTGTCGATAAGTTTTCATTTTTAAAAATACGCTTGTATTGACTTGCATTAAAATCTCAGCAAAATGGCTGCCACTGTGATTGTTCGAAAAACCCTAAACAGCCCCTTAACCCAACTCCTCAAACCTATTTTTGACTCCTAATCAATACAACGCTTACATAGTCTTCAGTGCCGAGGGTTTTGGCTACATAGCTGAATGTCAATACCAAAACTAAGCATCTTTGTGTGATTACAATTATTTTTTGTCTCTTTCAATGTGTATGGAATGTAGTGAAGTTAAGAGGCCTTGTACTATGCTGAAGCAGCAAAACAAGCTTACATCACTGTGGATGACATACAGTTTACCTATTAGGTCCACATAATGTTGTCCCCTTGTAGAAAGCAGACTTTGCCTTTTACATGTGTTGCATATATTAGCCATATGGAATGGTTTGTGAGGTTGTAAAATAAGATACAGAGATTAGCAATCCTTTTGATGACTGTATTTTTCAGCATCTCCAGTAAATTTCTTGTAGCTACTAGGCTTGTAAACTGTAATGTACTATACAGAGGATAATACTCAGATTGTTACCGGATCTATGCTGAGATAGCACAATTCTCTTCAGATAGCACAGACCTCCTCAGAAATGAGCCACTGATAAAACCATTGCTCCTTTTAGGACAAGTATGTAGCACTTATGCTTAAAGTTGTTGTGGGATTTAGTATTTCTGTTTTTTTTTTTCCTTCACCAATCTCAAAAACAGTTGCTAGTAAATGGGTGATACTCCTTGCAGAGCACTAAAGGTATGTACTGTATTTTTTGGACTATAAGACTCACTTTTTCTCCACCAAAAGTGGGGGGAAAAGTCACTGCGTCTTATAGTCCAAATGCAGGGAGATTCTGACATCACAATGTCGGGAACTTCCTGTACTGTGCCCTTGCAGAGGACACTGGGACAAACAGAGGACATAGGGGGGACACAAAGGGGCATAGAGGAGGACACAAGGAGAATGTGGATACATGTGGGCCCTGGAGGACACAATGGTGACAGGAGGACACAGGGAGACATGAGGTACAAAGGGGGCATAATCCAAAAGATGCCCCTTCATCATAGATGCACCAGGTTTAGTATATATTTTTTCCCCTGGCTTTTGTCCTATAAAACTAGGTGCATCTTATGGTCAGGAGCGTCTTATAGTCCAAAAAATAGGGGTAATTGCAAATAAATCGCCCGAAGGGTTAGGGCCCTTCTCTCTAGTCACTAGAGAGAAGGGCCCTAACCCTTCGGGCGATTTATTTACTAGACCGTCTAGTGTGAATGTTACACACACACACACACACACACACACACACACACACACACACACACACACACACACACACACACACACACACACACACACACACACACACACACACACACACACACACACACACACACACACACACACACACACACACACACACACACACACACACACACACACACACACACACACACACACACACACACACACACACACACACACCTCCCTCCACCACAGCTGGACGATGTGTACTGTTGTGAGGAAGACAGGTGATGGTGTGGGGCATGATAGAGCAGCTTGTGGTGGGTGGGGTAATGAGGGGAACCGCGCATACGATCATTGGTGTTGCCTGTGGCTTGGGCACACTGTTACATTTCTGAGCAGATATCAGCAACTCATGTCAGTGTGCTTTATGCAAGGACATATGAACACTATTAAGCAGAGCAACGCAGGACCATTTTACCTGCATTGCAGGTCACCCTGAGAGTCTGTTTAGGCCCTTCGAGACCTTGTAGGACACTTGTACACACTCTGGATTTTCGGCTGAGGTGGCCAACTTCTATCAAGCGTGTATATAAGACTTTAGGACCCATTCACAATTGGCATGACAGGTGTTAATATCCTCTGCCAACACTGGTTTCCTCACAAACAGCAGCTTATTTTTGGTTTTGGCATCTACTTTGTGTTTAGAACGTTAATTCAGATGCCGCCCATGTTGTATTTTACCATTTGGTAAACACTGCAGTGAATAAACACCAATAATAATAGGAAGCTAACTTTGCTGGAAGATTATAGTTTGTCAACTCCTTTACCTGGCTGTGTGTTACAGAATGTGTTGCTCTGTTAGGATTAGTAAGAGTACGATTCTAGCTTACTTTGCTTTGCAGTCACACTTTGCTATCGAATTCCCAGCAGGGTTATAGACAGTCCGGGACATGTGATTGAATTAGCTGGCCCAAGATACTGTTGTTAGGTAATCGGGGGAGTGGCTGAGCCTACTTCTTTCTGCAAATCTTATAGTTTAGGGACGCCGGCCTCGCATGATGACAAGTTGGTCAGCTGTGCAGCATTAAGGTAAGAGTGACAGAGCAGATGTCATCTGTGAGCTCCTCACACGTTCCACGTGGAGAAAGCTGCAGGTTTGTTTAAGAAGCAGTGTTTAAGAAGCAGATTTCTCAGCACATGCTAAAATGTCCTTTCTGCTTTGTCCCATGCGGCTCACTAGCGAATAAACAAAGACTCATTTATGTCTGCCAACAGCTAGGATTGCTATTTTCTCCACTGAATAGAATGTACTTTCACAGGATTTTGTTTTAGCTATAAGAACAGCGAGACTAATGCTTTCTGCAGAAAGAAAATTTAATACATCTTTCATAACCATTCTGAGGATTATTTTTCAGGTGTAAATTAAACCGGAAAATATGGGCTTATATGACGCATGTAGGGGAGAAAAATGTTGAGGCTGCCATCTTTCTTCCTGTTTAGAAATAACAGTTGCGTATTATGTGATTATTTGGCTTCAGCGGTCTGAGTCATACACCTGTGACAAACCTGCAGCCAGAGCCACTGGCGTCTGTAACTCCAGGCAGAAATTTGCCTGTGTGTATTGGTACCCAGGTGTGCATCAGAGATGCCTGTTCCAATTTATGCAAAGCAAGCATATTTATGAAATTATTGCTGTAGCAGCTTATGGTGCTAGCTGCCATCCACACCTGTCTCATGATGATATGGCAGCCTAAAGGTGGCCACAAGCCATGCAATTTGTCAAACGATTGTATATGAACGATCGGAAATTATAGTTTGGGACCATTAATGGACAAAAATCTCCTAACCAATCTTCTCAGATTGACAGGATCGATCTGAAAAGCAAAACCATTTCATTAAAGGAATTGGCAGGCAAAAAAAAAAGTTTGACTTACCTGGGGCTTCTACTAGCCCCATGCAGCCATCCTGTGCCCTGGTAGTCACTCACTGCTGCTCCAGTCCCCCGCCACCAGCTATTTTCGTATTTGCCGAACTCTGGGTCGGCGGGCCGCATTGCGTCCATTTTTACACATTCCCGCTGGTGCAGGAACATTAACACATACATTTTTTTTTTTAGCGGTGCAACGCTAACAGTTTTTCGCATTGCGCCCCTAACGCTGCAAAATGTGTTTGTTAATGTTCCTGCACCAGTGGGAATGTGTAAAAATGGATGTGGCGGCGGGGAACTGGAGCAGCAGTGAGTGACTACCCAGGGCACAGGATGGCTGCATGGGGCTGGTAGAAGCCCCAGGTAAGTGAAACTCATTTATTTTTTTTATTTTTTTTGCCTGCCAATTCCTTTAATCGGACCCGATTGGTTAGGAGATTCTGTCCATTAGTGGTCCAAAAGATCATTTGCCATCGTTCATGCGAAGAATCGTTTATAAACAATAGTTTGGCAAATTGTATTGTCAGTGGCCACCTTAACACGGACTTATCTGTCAGTGCGCCGCCCACTATAGAGCAAGTCTGCTGTAAGGAAAACCTTGTAGAGTATGCACTGTTCACACAAGGCCTTGTCTCCTCCCATCTGTCAGTTATGAGCAACTCGCTGATATGACTGCCTGAAAATAAGAAATTGGATTCTGTGGGAACAAGTAGACTAAAGTCACAGGGGGACAGAGGTAACACAAGGGGCGGGTGGGGGAAACCTAGGGGGATAATGAGGTACAGGGTAACAGAGGTGATGGGGGGAGGGGGTATAGAGGCACAGGGGACAGAGATGGCACAGCATTTTAACTTGTGGACAGATTCAGAATAAGAACGAACCTACAGTCCCTATCTTGTTTGTTGACCGGGGACTACCTGTTCCTCCATATTATTCCATCTACCCTTAACTGTCGCTAAACTTTGTGATTTAGTGCCAGTACCGTCACAACACACTCTTTGCTGCTATTAACTCTGTAATACATAAGTACACCAGAGTTTTCTGACCGAAGCTGATCCAGGGCATCGGTTAGGTCATGTATGCATCTTCATCCTGGACTTTGATGTTCAGCCTCAGGTCTATCTGCTCTTTAGGGTTTTTGACTACAGTTGGACCACTGGGTGCATCAGTCTTGATGCCAGCCTAGAAGGCCCTGTGATCTGCTGTCCTGAGCACCAGTTCAGTGCCAATCACTGTCATTATTATTTTGTATAGTGCCAGTATCCTTTGCGGCTTTCATTGTCCAGCCTCTGCTTGTCTTAACCAAGGACAGGCTACCTCTCCAGCCTCTATGCCCTGCCCTGGATGCCTAGGAGCAAGCAGCTGCCACCACAGGGTGTACCCATTCAGCACGGGGCTACAGGGTGCCAGCTCCTGCCTGAATAAATGCAGATCTCCTCCAGTTTGTGCAAGCAGTGTACAGACAGGATCTACCCCCCCCCCCCCCCCCCAAGCAAGAACCATTATCTAGAACTGTGTCCTACAATCCCACCCAGTGTCTATATAAAAAGTCATGTGTAGGTCTCACAATTATGCTTTGCCTGCAATAAGAATAGACTGGTCACTGCCCTTTTATTTGACCCTAATAAGTTAATTGTGGAAAGGGTTAAATGCTTTATTAAACACAAAGTGAGACATTTGATGGGAAGATAAGATTCTGTAGACAAACCTCCCTCCCCAGCGATTTGTTGTATGGTTGTTTTTGCCCTCAAATTTGCATTTTACATACTCAGTAATTGCCTGCCCATTGCACTGATCTCATGGCTGCAGCAACTTCATTCACACAGCGGCAATAAACATTAAGTTTGCTTCGGCTTTGTGAAATCAGAACACCTAATCTTTTTTTCTGGGTTATAGACTCCGTATAAAATGAAGAGGATCAGCGCACAGCCAGAGGAGCAATGGTAGCTTTTATAATCAGTACAAGTCTAGGTTAAAGGATGCCGGAAGTGCAATGAATGCAAAGCATGCCTCATTGCCATCACATTTTGAGAACCCATATTTGCCTGACCATTGTACAGATGTTGTAGTTTAGTTCTGTCTAAGAATATCCTGCTACAAGCAGTTGAAGTGAAGAGGAACATCTTATCTGCATACTCCTTCTGGGTCAATAATCTCCCCTTCTACAAGTGTAGGTAGCTTTACAAGTATGTAGGAACAGTCGGTTGGGGGCACCTTGGCTGAGAATTTAGGTGTGTGTACAGCGGCATCTCGATGCGTTTGATCTGCCATGGCGGATTGACTCTGGCAAGGGCATTGTTAGGTTCCCACCCTCCAAAGCAAATAATGATTTGCTAGGCTGCAGGCTGACACGTCTGTATAGGAAGTCTTCTCGGACTGTCACTTGGCAGGGATTGTGTGTACGTAGCTCTTGCTCGTGGATTCTTCCAGCCCACTGCAAGTGCACATGCACAGAAGGATACAGGATGCTTGTGGACAGGCACGCGCAGTAGCATCAGGGCAACAAGCGGTCCTTTTGGAGGGGCCACCGGCACCCTGGAGGTGATCGGAACTACAGCAAGCGACCTGATAGACTACAGGTGGCTGTAAAAACCCCAGGCAAGTATATCGAAGCTCCCCTTCGCCTCCATATTCCTTTTAAAGCGGACCCTAGGTAACACGAAGTGATAGATATAAGTAGGCTGTGTTCCTTTTCTGCCTCACAGTTAACATTCCAGCATGCAGACAGTTTCTCACGGTTAAGGAATTGTCCATAAAACTCTTGTCTGGTGGAGAACAGTTACTTTAGTCCAGGAGGGTACATAAACTTTTTTTTTTTTTTTTTAACTTCTGGTACATTGAAAGACTATCAGTCATATGACATAACTTTTTTTTTTTTTTAAGAAAAGAAAACTCTGGGATTCTAAAAGTCATTTTCAGGAGTAGGAGAATAGATGCACAATTTGTTTATCTTGTTATTCCATTTTCACTTTGGGTTTCCTTGGGCTGAAGTGTTCAGATGTACGTGCACATGAGGGCTCCCACTTCCGCTTTAGGGCAATTGCAGGACTTCTATAAACTTCTTATTTGCACTAAAGGTGCACAAATGGGATGTTTACAAACGTCCATTTTGCAGGAAGTGGTTAAGAGGGCAGAGAACTAGGTCCAATAGAAAATGGTCAAGAGCATAGAATAAAACACTTGAGGGAGTGGGGAAGATCTTTTTAAGCCTTGTACTCAAGCATGACCAAAGTCTGCTGAGGCGGCTGATAACGACAGCCTCAGCCGATAATCTGGTGTACAGTGGCCCCTGACCACCGGATCTGCCTGATGGATCAACTTGGCAGAGCGACGGCCAACTTATTTGTGCACACAGCCCCCCTGCCTGCTGTGACGTCACACACACTGCTCTGTCCCCCAGCATAGCAACAGAAAGCATTGTCCGCTACACAGCTGACTCCACATTTGTACAGGCCGGCCCAGGATGTTGTCCAAGCGGATTGAGTCCCAATCCCTGATGGGCGACGTTAGTCAAAGGTGTGTAAGCACCTTTAGTCTTTACTTTTAATGTGTGCTGGTGTTTGAAGTGGGTCACTTCTACACATCTGGTGGGAATAGTCCACAATGGGGTAGACTTGGAGAAAAGCCTGGTATACACCTATGATTGGTCAATCACTGACCAATTTTACCACCTCCATGTAATATGAGGCTCAAAAGATTCTTTGAGCAGATTGTGTAGGTAAACTCTCATTACTACATGGAGGCAGAACATTTGATCTGTGATTGGCCATCATGATTGAAAGTGTGCACCAGGCTTAAGGATCCGTAAACTCATCCAGTTTTGATTATCCAATTTTAAAACTTCCATGTAGTACGAGAGCTTTTTTTTTTATACACAATCAGTTCATAGTATTCATAATCTTACCTCTCATACAACCTGGAAATGGTAAAATTAGCCAATTCAAAATTTGGAAGTGTGTACCAGGCTTTAGCCAAGCTTAGGGACCTAGTAATGTAGTGACAAGAAACCTCCCATATTCACGGTAGCGTTTTTTTTTTTTTTTTTTTTTAAATCGAAGTAATACGCAGTCCTATTGCTTCCCTGCATGCTGACACCTGATTGTCTGGTCTTGGGTCACATGATGTTTAAAACATGTGACCTGTCTAAACAACGGCACAACCATATTTAACTCTCTCATTGTACAAATGGCCTTACATTGTGGCAGAGGGTTAATTGATGATCAGCACACTAGAATGGGTACTTGTACTTGCTGCAAGGTTTCTAGCACTCCTACCTACTTTGCAATGGGAGATTTCCAGGATTGGTTCCTGGAAGGCCTTATTCACACCTAAAATCGAAAACGCAAGCATTTTGCGTTTTTGCGACCCTCTCGGTGCTCCGCTGAGCGCTGCATTTCTGGTAAAATCACTTTTCTAAACACTTTATTTCCAGAGCGGTTTTGTAATTCACTCCCTGACGCAAGTCAGGAAGTGAACTCTGACCCGGAAAATAATAATGACAATGTATTTATTCTTAAAACACGAACACAATCGCTGCACAAAGCTATTTTGTGAGCGTTTGCGTTTTTCTATACTTTCCATTGAGGCAAAATTGCACCAAAAATGGTACAGGCACCGCTTTGCTGCACGCACAGCGCACGAGCCGCGCTGATATGAACCTTCTCAGAGATTCATTGCACAAGCGTTTTGTGGGCGATTTTAAAAATCGTCTGCACTTGAAAAAAGGCCAGAAATGCCCCAAGTATGAACAAGCCCGTAAGGAATTATATGCATGAAGTTTGCATGTTGTTCCTGTGTTTGTGAATTGCTTACTGCATTCCAAAATATATACTGCTTCATTAATTTACTACCACCTAAATTGCCCTAGACTGTGGTAGGGATATTAGATTGTGGGCTTCCTCTCCCCCCACAGATGCACAGATGCACATCTCTTCTGAGGGAGGGCAAGTGATCTGAATTATTCACTATACTGTGTAAAGTGTTGCAGAAACAGTATCAATGTTCCGTGTAATATTGTATATAATGTTTCTATATATAAATATGTCCCTTTTAGTGTACAGGGAAATGTTGCTGTGTGGTATGAAGGGCACTTTGGAAGTAGCAGTCTTATCTGTAATTTCAGTCCCTCTCAAGGATCAGAAAAGGTGTCCTTGGACATTGCTAGCAAGAAAAACAATCATTACTTGTAATCAGAAAAGGACAGTGTTCCCATATTGGCTTATTTGGATAAATGTATAAATATCATGCAGATGTAGAAATTAGTTGTGAATGAAAACAATGGAAAGCAATCCTTCAGTATCACATGATGTATCCTTGGCTTTTCTTCAGAGAATGTGTTGCACGGAAACGGTAAATGCAGTAATGTTTGCTTGAAGTAATCAGCCAAACTTCCCCCCCCCCCCCCCCCCCAAATAAAACTAGGTCAGTGCAACAATATGACAGACCTTGGAAGATATTGTATAGAATACTCAGACTTGCATAAACAAATGTTTAACCATTTACCTTATTGTATCTCACATGAGCTTATTAAGCTGTAGGCACCATTCTTATGTTCTACCCCTATTAAAAAGGGCACCCCATTCACATTCATGCATATCTTTTTATTGGCGGCAAGTATATAAAAAGGCGCATTGCGTAAATTTGAAACTATCGCTTGTTATCTTTAACTTTCATTTCCATACCAACTTTATCGATTTCAATAACCTATTATTTAGAAACAATTTGTTCTAGAAACCATTATTTGTTAACCACTTGAGGACCACAGTCTTTTCGCCCCTTAAGGACCAGAGCCTTTTTCTCCATTCAGACCACTGCAGCTTTCACGGTTTATTGCTCGGTCATACAACCTACCACCTAAATGAATTTTGCCTCCTTTTCTTGTCTCTAATACAGCTTTCTTTTGGTGCTATTTGATTGCTGCTTCGAGTTTTAGTTTTTATTATATTATTCAAAAAAGACATGAATTTTGTCAAATCATTTTTTTTACTTTCTGTGCTGACTTTTTCAAATAAAGTAAAATTTCTGTATACATTTTTGTCTAAATTTATTGTGCTACATGTCTTTCATTAAAAAAAAAATCCATTCAGTGTATATTGGTTTGGGTAAAAGTTATAGGGTTTACAAACTATGGTGCCAAAAGTGAATTTTCCCATTTTGAAGCATCTCTGACTTTTCTGAGCACCTGTCATGTTTCATGAGGTGCTACAATTCCAGGATAGTATAAATACCCCCCAAATGACCCCATTTTGGAAAGAAGACATCCCAAAGTATTCACTGAGAGGCATGGTGAGTTCATAGAAGATTTTATTTTTGTCACAAGTTAGCGGAAAATGACACTTTGTGACAAAAAAAAATACAAATCAATTTCCGCTAACTTGTGACAAAAAATAAAATCTTCTAGGAACTCGTCCTACACCTAACAGAATACCTTGGGGTGTCTTTTTTTCTAAAATGGGGTCACTTGTGGAGTTCCTATACTGCCCTGGCATTTTTACAGTCCCAAAACTGTGAGTAGTCTGGAAACCAAATGTCTGAAAATGACTGTTCAGGGGTATAAGCATCTGCAGATTTTGGTGACAGGTGGTCTATGAGGGGGCGAATTTTGTGGAACCTGTCATAAGCAGGGTGGCCTCTTAGATGACAGGTTGTATTGGGCCTGATCTGATGGATAGGAGTGCTAGGGGGGTGACAGGAGGTGATTGATGGGTGTCTCAGGGGGTGGTTAGAGGGGAAAATAGATGCAATCAATGCACTGGGGAGGTGATCGGAAGGGGGTCTGAGGGGGATCTGAGGGTTTAGCCGAGTGATCAGGAGACCACACGGGGCAAATTAGGGCCTGATCTGATGGGTAGGTGTGCTAGGGGGTGACAGGTGGTGACAGGAGGTGATTGATGGGTGTCTCAAGGTGTGATAAGAGGGGGGAAATGGATGCAAGCAATGCACTGGCGAGGTGATCAGGGCTGGGGTCTGAGGGTGTGGGCGGGTGATTGGGTGCCCTAGGGGCAGATAGGGGTCTAATCTGATGGGTAGCAGTGACGGGGGCTGATTGATGGGTGATTGATGGGTAATTAGTGGGTGTTTAGAGGAGAGAACAGATGCAAATAATGCACTTGGGAGGTAATCTGACGGCGGGTCTTCAGGCGATCTGATGGTGTGGGTGGGTTATCAGATTGCCCGCAAGGGGCAGG
The DNA here is from genome assembly GCF_040937935.1 of Hyperolius riggenbachi. NCBI lineage: Eukaryota > Metazoa > Chordata > Amphibia > Anura > Hyperoliidae > Hyperolius > Hyperolius riggenbachi. The sequence goes on from NC_090656.1 coordinate 83,910,003, forward strand.
TTAGGGGCTGATTGATGGGTGGAAGTGACAGGGGGTGATTGACAGGTGATCAGGGGGTTATTACAGGGAAGAACAGATGTAAATAATGCACTGGCGAATTGATAAGGGGGGGTCTGAGGGCAATCTGAGCGTGTGGGCAGCTGATTGGGTGCCCGCAAGGGGCAGATTAGGGTCTAATCTGATGGGTAACAGTGACAGGTGGTGGTAGGGTGAGATTGATGGGTAATTAGTGGGTGTTTAGAGGAGAGAACAGATGTAAACAATGCACTTGGGAGGTGATCTGACATCTGATCTGCGGGCAATCTGCTGGTGTGGGTGGGTGATCAGATTGCCCGCAAGGGGCAGGTTAGGGGCTGATTGATGGGTGGCAGTGACGGGGTGATTGACAGGTGATCAGTGGGTTATTACAGGGGGGATAGAGGCATACAGTACACGGGGGGGGGGGGGGGGGTCTGGGGAGAATCTGAGGGGTGGGGGGTTGATCAGGAGGGAGCAGGGGGCAGTTTAGGGGTAAAAAAAATAGCGTGACAGGGAGTGATTTATGGGTGATTAGGGGGGTGATTGGGTGCAAACAGTGGTCTGGGGGGTGGGCGGGGGGGGGGGTGTCTGAGGGGTGCTGTGGGCGATCAGAAGTAAGGGGGGGGGGATCAGTGTGCTTGGGTGCAGAGTTAGGGTGGCTGCAGCCTGCCCTGGTGGTCCCTCGGACACTGGGACCACCAGGGCAGGAGGCAGCCTGTATAATAGGCTTTGTATACATTACAAAGCCTATTATACATAGGGGCAGCGGCGATCGGGCAGCTAGTAACCCGCCAGCGCTTCCGAACGGCCGGCGGGTTACAGCGCGAGGGGGCGGAGCCTGTTGCCGGCGGCTGAACGCGTCACGAATGACGCGATCGCCGCATAACCACGCCCGCTGCCGCCACCACCGATGGGCGTATTGCGGTCGTTTGGGCCCAGCCCTTGCCGCCGCCCATCGGCTTAAGGCGGTCGGCGAGTGGTTAAACTGTTCCCTATGCATCATTAGTAATAAATCGTTCATATTTCAACTTTTTACACCACGAGGAGCAGCTTCCCAATTCTAACCTATGTTACAAATTATCGTTTTTCACAAACTTAAACTTATAAACTGTTTATTTTTAAGTCTTGACTCAAATAATTTTTTTCAAACTGTTACATAAAACCATAAACAATCATCTACTAATTTTATATTGCGCTAACCAAATGGGATTAAGGTTAGGCACCCCCCAGGGGTTGTTAAGGTTAGGCACCACTGGAGTGGAGGAGGGGGGTTAGGGGAAGCAGGACCTTTGGGGCGCCTTGAGCTAATGGACAAAAAGGAGAAATTTGGGTGCCCAACAAATAACAGGTGCTGGGCCCATCCTAACAAAATGTTCTCGTTTTTTAAAATTTGGTTTTTGAAATGTATAGCTTTTTTTGTATTTACATTATTTGCGGCAGCAGTAGGATGTGGGAGATTGTTTAAAGGAGTCATCAGCCGTTTTAAGCCCCCCCATCTACTTACTGGTGGCTTCCTCCAGCTCCTTCCCGGCGACATGTCCCACGACGCAGCTCCGCTCGCAACCCGCCGGTACTGAGGCCGGCCTCGTACTGTGCTTGTGTGAGCGCCGCTGCCAATCACTGTCACGTTGTCCGCGGTGTATTGCGCAGGAAGGGGGGTTTTAAGGTTGGGCGTCAGGAAGGGCGGTTTTAGGGTTGGACGTCAGGAAGGAGGGTTTTAAGGTAGGTGTGTGTGTGTGTTGGGAGGTGGTTCTGTGTGAGAGTTGGATTAGGTTTAGCTGCATTAAAAAATCTGTAACATTTAGCAACGTTTTACTATCGTCCTTGCCACTGTTTATTTATTTTTTGTAAGCATTTGGCGCCCAATTCGCAATGGTATTTACCATTAAGACTATCGGCTTACCTTTGCACCCATTTTTTCTTGTGCTCCTATTTCATGCACTTGGTTAAGATTAGGCATGGGGGGTTCTGTGTGAGTAGAAAGAGGTTAGGTTACAGTCAAATATCGGTTAGTATTAAAGAGATTTTACTTCATAAATCTCACTAATATTATAAATGTGAAAGTTTGGATGGATGTTACTCGATCACACAACAATGGCGATTACGAAACAATGGCTGAACGGATTTGCATGAAATTTGGAACACACATAGTACATTACCTGGAATAACATAGAGGATACTTTTTAGCCCCATAACCAAAAAGTGGCCGGAGACAAATACATATTTCACTGTTCAAACTTAAACTGCAGCCATTCCTACACTGTTAATGGCAGGGTTCTCAAACTTTCCACAGTTGGTCACAGGGTGACTGGGATTAATAATCAGAAAAGTGGGTGGAGCCTAAAAAAGACAATCAAAATTCACCTATTGCTTTTCAAGGGGAATATTTAATTGCTGCAATTCTTGCTCTGTTAATGGCACAAACCTGGTACAGTTGGTCATTGGGTGACTGGAGTTCAAATTCAGAAAAGAGGGTGGAGCCACAAACAGCCAATCAGATGTTTCATTTCAATGCAAATTATTGATGCCCAAGACCGCAAAGATCACAAACGTGGTCATTGAGTAATTGTGTGTTAAGGCTAGAAAAAGTCCATGCACAGTATGTGTTTATCCACCCATGTTTACATTGTATTCTTGTACAATGTTTGGTGCCATACAAGATGATGATGCTACATACAGTTAATAGGATTTGCATGACTCTCTTGGCATGAAGCATTCAGACACAAGCATCAGTATGTTCGGGCACTAAAGTTTAACTGATTGCCAAATATAAAGGATTTACAAGGTTCGGCCAAGGCCTTGTCCAGGTTTATCGAGTTATTCTAGATCAGTCTTTATAAGCCTTTTTTCTTTGAGCGTTGCTTTCTGTAAAGGATCATTGTTCTGCTGAAATGGAAGAGAGTCTGCCCAATACTGTTGCCACAGAGTTGGGGATTACACCATTCTCTAGTATGCAATTGAATGCTGTAGCGGTGAGATATGCTGCCACTGGAACTGCAGCTCTAGTGCAGGCACAAATGTTTTCCTAGGTTTGTGCAGTCCCTCAGTTTCAGTGCTTGGCGTGAATTGGCATGACGCGGTCTTAAAGTGGTTAAACGCAGAAATTAGTCAGTTTTTGGAAACATGACAGCAGTTGTAATCCTCCATCGCAAGCTCTTCCATGGTGAAATAGGTTTTAGCTACATTTTTACTTTGACGTGTGGAACATAGTTGTTATATTGATTAATTTTAATAATGACACATCCTGAACATGCTTCATCATGAGTTTTGCACGATTATGATGTTGGCTGCAGAATTTGCTCTAGGGTGGTAATAGGTATACTTGGCAACAGTGAAGTATACATCAAAGCAACATAAATCTCATTTACAAGAATTGTGCCAAATGTTTTGCGATCTGTAATGTTGAACTCCAGTGCTCAAGGGCCACATCCATACCAGAGTTCAGGATGGACTGAGATATGGAGTTCTTGGTGAACCACAGCTTTCCTGATTCAGTCCCTTTAATTAACTTGAGCTGTGCTAAAAATGTGAGAACCTCGGCCGTTGAGGACTGGAGTTTGATATCCTTGCTGTAGGTGGAACACTAGAACCCTTTCAGTGTGACAGAGGCCTCCTAAGGAGCTGTTTTTTTTTTTTTTTTTTTTGCTTTTTTTTTTAAGCCTTGTGTGCTGATAATACAACTAGATTTAACCTCTTAAGGACCACAGGCTTACACCCCCCCCTAGTGACCAGGCTATTTTTTTTACAATTCCGTGTTCTGCAGCTTTCACAGCTTGCTGCAGAGTGCACAACTTGGCACACAAATGAATTTTACTTTTTTCTTGCCACCAACAGAGCTTTCTGTTGGCGGCATCTGATTGCTGCTGCAACATTTTTTTTTTTTTAATACATTTTTTTCTTCTAGATATTTTTCTTTTAGTTCCCTTTCTCAGCATCCCCTCCCCCGAAGAGCCGATCAGTATGATGCATAGGCATCAGCCTATGAGAGGTGATCATCTTGTGAACCACTTGAGGGGACAGCTCAGTGACAGAGCTGTCCCCCTGTACAGAGCTGCAGGAGATCTGATCACGGAGCTCTGCTGTGTCACTCAGCAGGGAATGATCACACATGCGTGCGTTCCTTCCCTGCTAATCTCCGCCCCCAGGGCTTGACGCTAATCGGCATTAAGCGGTCCTGTGGGAGCCACTCTGCGGCTGCCAAACAGCATTAGGTGGTCAGAGTGGTTAAAGGGAGCCCCAAGGTGGCAGTTTACATGTCTATCTTGCCATCACTGGATTGTTTTAGTCTGTAAAAAAGCCTGTCAAAGCCTGCTTATTGATCAATACTGTAATTTAAAGTAGATATTTGCTTATCCATTAAAGTAAATGTTAAGCCGGGAGAGGAAAGGCTCTGGGTCCTATAGAGCCTTCCCGCTCCTCTCCTGGTCCCTGCGTTCCAGCGCTGTCACACGGTAAGCAGTAATCGACCGATCGGTCGAATACTGCTCCTCTGCCACCACGAGCGGCTTTGGGAGCCGAGTAGTACCGAAGACTGGTGGCTTCGTACTGTGCATGTGCAAGGGGCCAGTCTATAGGAGCACTTGAGCTCCCGAATCTGATAGTCCTGTCAGTTCTATCAAATTTGTACTGCCTACTGTAAGTGACAGCAACACAGAAGAAAAGTAATTTATATTGCATTGTACACTGAAATAAATGTACATATTTTACCATTTTTGGTTGTATTGGTCCTTTAAAAACCAGAGCAATTTTCACACATCACACTCCTCCTATTCATTCGCCAATAACTTTATCGCCACTTATGACGCCAAAAGGATTTATACATTGTTTTTTATATCATCATAGCTGCATTTTAAAGTAAGGGGAGTAATAAAAAAAAAAGAGGAAAAATCATTATTTCTCAGTTTTCAGCCATTCTAGTTTTAAAATAAAATGTGCTGATCGATAAAGCTGACACATTTTATTTGTCCAGGTTATTTCAACATTTACATTGTGTCCTTTGTACAATATTTTTTTGGAAATTAAGATGTATTTTTTGCATTTCTTTATACTAGATCAATAATTAAAAGCCCTAATTTGTAAAAGTAATAGTGATCTACCCTAATGACCTACATATTCAAAAAAAGAAAAAAAAAAGTAACTGTTTAACCTATTTTAGTTCCTGGACGTAGAAACTACGTCCAGGAACCATGCGCGCTACCGCGGCCGATCGCGCGTGTGCACGCGCGCTCCCGGCCCGCGGTTCGTTAGCCAGGCAATCAGTGAATCGTGCTATGGTGCCCGATCACTGATTCCTCTCCCCCGCTGAAAAAACGACAGCTTCTCTTGGAAGCTGCGCTTTTCCTGGCTGTTGCCTCCCCCATGCGTCTCTCTAAGTGTATGTTACGCTTAGAGTGACGTCATGTAAACAAACTCATGGCCGCCATCTTGTGGCCAAAAAGTAAAACTGCAACTAAAAGTAAAAAAAATAAAATTCAAACACACATTTACATTATAAATCTCTTGTTTACATACCACCCTCCTAAAACTACCCAAATAAAATGTTTAATCTAAAAAAACAAAAAACCTTACAATAAAAAAAAAGAAAAACATGTAAATATTTACCTAAGGGTCTAAACTTTTTAAATATCAATGTAAAGATGAAATATTTCATTTTTTATTTTTTTTTATTTTAAACTTGTAAATAGTGATAGATGCAAAACGGAAAAAATGCACCTTTATTTCCAAATAAAATATTGTCGCCATACATTGTGATAGGGACATAATTTTAACGGTGTAATAACCGGGACATATGAGCAAATACAATACGTGAGTTTAAATTATGGAGGCATGTATTATTTTAAAACTATAATGGCTGAAAACTTAGAAATAATAATTTTTTTTCCGTTTTTTTCTTATTCTTCCTGTTAAAATGCATTTACAGTAAAGTGTCTCTTAGCAAAATGTACCCCCCAAAGAAAGCCTAATTGGTGGCGGAAAAAACAAGATATAGATCAGTTAATTGTGATAAGTAGTGATAAAGTTATAGTCTAATCAATGGGAGGTGAATATTGCTCAAGTGAAAACGACGGAACGCGAATGGGTTAATGTTTATGCAGGCACTTTTTTTTTTTTTTTTTTTTTTAAAGGGACTCCGTAACAAATTGCATCCTGTTTTTTATCATCCTACAAGTTCCAAAAGCTATTCTAATGTGTTCTAGCTTACTGCAGCACGTTCTACTATCCCCATCTCTGTAATAAATCAACTCATCTCTCTCTTGTCAGACTTGTCAGCCTGTGTCTGGAAGGCTGCCAAGTTCTTCAGTGTTGTTGTTCTGTGATGCATCTCCCCCCTCCAGGCCCCTCTCTGCACACTGCCTGTGTGTTATTTAGATTAGGGCAGCTTCTCTCTTATTTTTTACAAGCTGGATAAATCCTCCTCTGAGCTGGCTGGGCTTTCACATACTGAGGAATTACATACAGGCAGAGCTGTCTGCACTCTGCAGGAAGAAACAGCCTGACACTTCAGTGCATGAGAGATGCAGGGGGAAAGAAACACACAAATGATCTCTTGAGATTCAAAAGGAAGGCTGTATACAGCCTGCTTGTGTATGGATGTATTTTCTATGTGTGGACATACTGTACATCAACTCACTTCCTGTTTTGATGGCCATTTTGTTTGTTTATAAACAAACTTTTTAAAACTGTTTTTAACCACTTTTAATGCGGCAAGGAGCGGCGAAATTGTGACAGAGGGTAATAGGAGATGTCCCCTAACGCACTGGTATGTTTACTTTTGTGCGATTTTAACAATACAGATTCTCTTTAAAGAAGCTATACAGATAGGAGGGGGAATTAAGGTGTTAAAACTAGGTATTTTTTTTTTCTTTGTAGGCGTAGTTCTATTTTTGGCCACTAGATGTCCCCGTACTACCCTGTGTACTGAACAGCACACAGGAAGTAGTGAAGAGCTGTGAATAACAGCATCTCATTGTTGCCCCAAGATCATTCACTGCAGGAACAGTGATCGGGGGTGGGGGTGGGGTAGGGAGTTTGTCGCGATAGCCACACATGGGTCGTGGTAGCTGCGGTTGAGGGAGGGGGGCATACGCGTCACTGTAAACGCTGCCATATGTGTATTTACGCCTCTGGTGTTGAAGTGAAGTCCACAGGGCAGTAGATACATGATACAGCAGTGCTGAACAGGCTACACTGCTCCCCTGCAGAAGGGAGAGGAGTGGAGATCCAGGCCCCCCCATGGTCACTATAGTTATGCCACTTTATTTGCGACTTTACAATAAATGTTAAATCTTAATATTGTCCTGTGACTTGGACTGTTATTAGATTTTTGCCTTTTATGTGATTGAGTTTGACACCCCTTCTGTAGCAGATTGGTTCATATGAATCCACTGTCTTAGCTTGAAAAAGTGTTTAACAGAAGCACGAGTGCTGTGCCTTACCCTGAACACACTGATCACTTCTCATTCCCTCCCTTCTGGTGACAGCTTGCTCTCCACCTGGACAGTATGAGTCATTTGAGAAGGGGGTAACTAAGGAATGTTATGGAAGTCAATATGTTCACCTGTGGTGTTCTGTTATAATTAGTGTTCAGGGTAAGATACTGCATCTGTGCTGTTATTAAACTCTTCAGTTTCAGGATATAGCGGTGGATTAATCTTGCAGAGTCCCTTTAATAACAGGTGTACTTGTCACGGTTTAACTTTAGATTCATAACACAGCAGCTCAATGTGTCATATTTCTTTAAAGGCTGCAGTAGGAGATCATTACTCACATTGAGTATTCCAGTGACGGTGCAAAGTGCACAAATCTAAACCATCCAGAAAGTGATCATCCGCTAACCACACAACAGTAAAAAAAAACTAAAAAAAAAACTAAATCCCAATTCACTACTAAGAAAATGGAAACATTGTGGCATATTTGCTGCAGCGTGTCATACACTAGTACAGTTCTAGCTGTGGGGATATTCTGTTTTGTAAATACTCGTAAAAAGCTCATGGGATTTGGCAGGTGTATTCCAGTGGCGTAGCTATGAATCTCGGGGCCCCGGTGCGGGTTTTACATTGGGGCACCCCAAGAACTCTATACGTAGCAATTGATACGGCGCAACAAAACCTGCCAAGGTCATCTACAGTGTCAGAGGTGCCAGAAGGGGATGGGGAACAGCTTGTTAATGATTACTACCATTCAAAGCATCTATAGAAGTGATCATTACCAACACAGGACCAATAAACAGCTTATACTTTGGTTTAGGAAGGGCCCCATGGGGCCCCTCTGGCCCCAGGGCCCCGATGCGGTCGCTACCTCTGCAACCCCTATTGCTACGCCCCTGGTGTATTCCCTGTGTATCCTGACCAAATGTGATATAAAGCTACAAGATTTCCTCTTTTTGGACAGTCTGCCATAGACCCTACCCTTAAAGCAAACCAAAAGTGAAAATAAACTTACGAGATAATGCATTGTATGTGTAGTACAGCTGAGACATAGAACATAAGTAGCAAAGAAAAGAGTCTCATATTGTTTTCTAGTACAGGAAGAGTTAAAAAAACAAAAACCTTCAGTTATCTATGCAAAAAAGCTTCACTGAGCTAGTCGACCCACTGGGTTCAAGTGCTGTTTTCTGAAGCATTTAAAAAGCCAAGAAACAATGAGACAGCTTGAGAAAAGGTTTTACTGCAATAAAGTTGAAAGGGTCATCAAGTCTGCTTTGTTTTTATAGCTTAAAAGACAGTGTGGTTACTGTGACAGTATGATGCAATGTTATAAAAAAAAAAAAGCAGTATAACTGAAAATAAAAATGAGTTTCTTTGCTGCGAATGTTCTATTCATTATCTGTACGACACATAAAATTCATTATATCATAAGGTTTTTTTCGCTTCAAGTTAGCTTTAAAATAATTTCCCACCTGTGCATTTATATGGCTGCTGCTAAAAAGCTTAGATTGCCCCTTTTGGATGCCAGTGTAAACTGAGCCTTCATGCTAAACACTTTTGGTTTTACTGGCTTTGCAATAAGGACAGTATTACGATTGAAAAGCCTGATAAATGTGTAGTTCTCTGTTGTGTTTGAGGGCAAGGCATTGCTTCATGTGTAGCCGGAAGCGTAACTGTTTTTCAAAATTAATTTTGGAAGTAGCTGTATTATGGCTTTATGTACAGGTTAAACCGGTTTGGTGTTCATCACATCTTGTGCAGTTTGGGCAGCATTATGCACTTCATAACCTGCATTAGTCACATACACTGCTTTTGGCAAATGTAGACTTCACTTAATTAACTGCAGGGAGGTTTCTATGTACCTCGCTGCTTTTACGCATGATTTCTTTCTGCGGAAAAAAATATACTGGCAAGTGAGATGTCTGACAATTCCTGTTAGAATTGCTTTCGTTTTTAATTGGGAGAGCAATCCTCCATTTCTGTCCTCATGCTATAACTTTCCACAAGCTCTCTTTTCATCTGTTGACTGCTGTTATAGCCGATACTGCAGGAAGGATGTTATTAAAATGAAGCCAAGATATAATGTCCATGCAGATGATTTACAAGCTTTTGAAATCATGGAGGAACAGCTCTTCAGCTGTCTTAGAAATGCAAATAATGTAGTTCTAGAGACTGTGGATCCCATTGACAGCATCCGAATATATTTTCCCAGAATTTTAAGTAGAGGGTCATATACCGGTAGTATATTTTTATTCTCATAGACCTGGGTAGTTGAAGCTGTGGTTCAGGGAATGTTTCTCTATATGTGTTTCTGCATGGTGGAGTAATATTATTATAACCACCTGCTAATATCCACAGTAACTGCCTCTGACAGCTAGGATGGCAGCCAGATACCATGGGAGCGACTTGGTGAGACACTGTCATGCAGACTGCAGTGCCTGACAGGTGTGTGCATTGATCTTGCAACACAACAATTGAGGTGGTCACAAATTTGATCTATTAGGTAAATCGGCTCTGTGCTACTGTGCAGACATTGCCGTACTCGTGTCGGTGAAGGACTGCCATGCTGTTGCATGAAGAGGCACAAGGCCACGATATTGGTGAGGATCCCTGGTAGCGGCGTTGGTCTGGAGGACGCTGGAAGCTTGTGAAGGATCCGAGGGCTTCCATTTTCTTATGTATTTGTTTTTAGTTTTTTTTGTTTTTCTCAAATGTCACTGACAGGAGAAGGTAACCCTCTGGATATTGGTGCATGTCCAATGTCAATGCAAATTCTCTGCAAATTTCAGCTATATTTTTCTGATGAACCCTCATGAAGAAATCACCAGACATATACTCCAGAGCTCCATTTTACAACAGTTCGCTGCACAGTCATTTCTGACACAACTGGAAGCCACCTGGTTCCTTTGTACTGCAAGTTGTTCTAGATTTGCTTGCCAGTCAGACCACATAAATCTGCACAGCCCACATGCATGGCTCATGGTCCCCACAGTTAAACATGTTGGATGGTCAGAGGTTACATTTGTACACTCATACTGTGCTTTTGCCACAGCAGCCCTTGAGCTGTTGACAAACTGTGGCTTCTGAAATGCTGCCCTCCTTGAACTTCCTTGAACTAATAGGCTATGATTCTAATTCTTCAGTGTCTGAAAAACTGTCCTTTTGCTCCATGACTTAAAGGGTTGCTACAATGACAACCTGCTGACATCTCACTTAGAAACCAATTAAGTCTGTGTGCGGAATGTAAATTTTCCCCACAATCCTTCAGGGCAAAGGTGAGACGTCGCCCCTCCCAGACGCAGGAACAGACAGCACTTCCCCTATAAAAAAGTCACATGGTTAGTCCACCCTCAGTGCTGTTTGTTCCTGCGTCCAGGCAGGTCGGCATCTCCCCTTTGGGTGAAGCCTGTGTGCTGGGCTGCAGGTGGATCTCTCTGGGTGGCTGAGACTGTGGTACTGAGGCAGTCTGGCCATGCGCCCCAGGCTGGAGCTTTCCTGGGGTTTGCCTACCTTTCTCTCCCGCTTCCAGGGAGAGCAAGAGTGGAAGGCGTGGGTTCCCCTTGGCGGCCTTGCGGCGGAGTGAGCAGGACGGAGGTAAGCCGGCGGCCATGTGCAGCGTGAAGCGCATTGCGGCCATTAGGACGCTTGGCCGCGTCCGGATGCGTACTTTCCGGCGGGTATGCCGAAAGTAACAATTTGTAGTGCCGGCTCATTACTCTCTCTGCAGCTTCCGGGCCGCCACTCAATCATTCGCGGCAGGCCAGGTATGTTTCAAGGGGAAGCTGCGCGGGCCTGTAGCACTGTTGCTCAGAGAGAGTTTGTCCTGCGCTGGATGTGTCAGCTGGAAGCATGTCAGACGCTGAGAGGATTGAGAGCAACCAGGCCGCCCAAAAGGTGAGATAATGGTTTCTCTTTCTGGGCTGATTGTGTTATATGTGTGAGCAGAGTTACATGCCTTGTTGTGTTGTTGTTTATGCCAATACTAAGGCTTCTGCTAAATCTGCTGCTGCTACAGATAAGCATAGGCATCCTCCTAATGATAAAACATGCCCTTTGTGCAATTTTTATGTTGCCCTATGCAAAAACTCTGTCAGTTGTGCATACAGAGGGTTGTAGGGGAGGAGCCGGGTCACTCTGTTCAGGATACATTGAATCCTTTAGAGAGGTGATTAATGCTTCATTGGAATCAAGTAAGTCCTCATTATTGAATGCTAATCCATCCACTTCTCAGGTTGCTGTATCTGTGACTGAAGTTGATAGTTTCAGACACTAGAGAAATAGAATGTGAATCTGTTTCAAAGTTTAAATTCTGTATTGAGGATGTGGTAGCTGTTTTGTTTATTCATAATCAATTATACAAAGCTGAATGATCCACTTAATTAAAAGGTGGATGTTTATTTGAAAAGGTCTTGGGAGGCTAGTGCGGCTATGTTTAGGCCGGCTTTTACCTCTACATGTGTGGCCACAACTTTGGAGCTGTGGATTAATCAGCTCAAAGCTAACATACTGGCTGGTGCACCTGTTTTGCAATTGTTTAATTCTATTGCTATTTTCATTTAAACTGCTGCATGTTTATCAGATGCTTCTGCTGAAGCAATTAGGTTTACTGCCAGGTCCATTGCTCTGTTTCTATTAGAGCCTTGTGGCTTAAAATATGGGATGGTAATATCTCATCCAAAAACAGGCTGTGTGGTGTCCCTTTTTCAGGTGAATTGTTGTTTGGTCCAGAACTGGATTCAGCTTTGGAAAAAAAAACATTGAATAAAAATAAAGTTTTGCTTAAGAAACAGAAGACTGTGGTAGCAATATTTTTCGTAAGCCAAGGAGTGATCAAAAGGATGCCTCTAAGGATCAAAGTAAAGGCAGGAGGTGGACTTTTGACAAGTCCAGGAAAGGGGGCTTTAAGTCTAAAGCTCTAGAGTCCCAGTCAGAATCCCAATGACTCGTGTCAGGCGGTGGGGGGAAGGCTAAGATACTTTCTCTTAGGTGGGCAAAAGTGTCAAAAAATCCATTTATTCGCCAGACAATAATGTTTGGTTTCCAAATAGTTTGCCCTTCCTCCACCATCAAGATTTGTGATCTCAAAGGCCCTAAGAGATCCCACTCTGGTTCCAGAGATTTTGAGCATATTGCAGAACATGCTAAGACAGAATTATTATTATTGATTTATAAAGCGCCAACATATTCCGTGGAGCTGTACAAGGTAATGGAATTCATCCTGTGCCTGATTCTGCACCTAACAAACCTGAGTCGGTTTATGAAAAATTTTCGGATGGAATCAGTAAGGAAGTTATAGTTTCCAGAGGCCTTTATGGCATCTCTGGATCTAAGAGATGCATATTGGCATATGCCGATTCACCAAAAATCACAAAAATTCTTAAGTTTTGCAGTGAGAATAAATGGGATGGTAGAACACTACCAGTTTGTTTGCCTCCTGTTTGGGATCACTTCTGCCCCAAGAATATTCACAAAAATTCTGGGAGAAGCATTAATTCCGTTAAGGGAACAATCGATTTTAATCATTCCGTATTTAGACGACTTGCTTATTCTAGGAAGTTCAGCAAAACAGCTGAAAATCCATTTGAATCTGGTATCGGAACATCTCCGATCCCTAGGTTGGATCATCAACCTGGAGAAGTCCTCTCTAATTCCAAGTCAGAGAACTCAGTTTCTTGGCATGCTAGTGGATTCAGTAAAACAGATGATTTTCCTTCCTCCCAAGAAGATTCTGAAGATAAGTTTGGCAGTGAAATCATTACAAGGGGAAGACAAAGTTTCCCTAAGAACGATTTTTGTCGGTGTTTGGGTTAATGTCATCCACGATGGTGGCAGTTCCCTGGGCATTAGCGCATATCAGGAAGATAGAGGTTCCTCCTAGAAAATTGGGACGGTCGTCCACAAACATTAGATTTCAAAGTCAAAATCCCTCAAACTGTGTGTCTCTGCAACGGTGGTTGGAGGAATCCTACCTTATGAAGGGCAGGCCTTGGAAGGGGCCTGTAGACAACGTAATAACTACGGATGCAAGCGCCTGGGGCTGAGGAGCTCATATAGCTCACAGAGCCTTTCAGGGGAAATGGACAAAATCAGTCTCAAAGGTTATCCAATTGAAAGGAATTAACAGTAGTAAGGCTGGCTTTATTTCAGGTGCAATCGATACTGTTGCAGTCCAATGTTCTGATCCAGTCGAACAACGTTACGGCAGTAGCGTTTATCAACAGAGGCACGCGATTCCTGTTGTTGCAGGAGGAAGCGGAGGACATCTTGTCTTGGGCAGAAAAGAATGTGTCATCCTTGAGAGCTGTTCATCTCAAGGGAACACTCAATATACATGCAGACAAACTGAACAGAAGCAGGATTCTGTCATCAGAATGGTCTCTAAACAAGGAGGTGTTTTCGCAGACATCATAAAACGATGGGGAACACTGTCAATCGATCTGTTTGCAACAGAAGACAATACCCAGATTCAGACTTTTTTCTCTCTCAATCCAAGAGATCAAAGCAGGGGGGTGAATGCATTCATTCAAGAGTAGAACTTTCCACTTCTGTATGCATTTCCTCCTCTCAATTTGATTCCCGCGGTCATCAGCAAATGGAGAGGTTGTCAAAATTGGATGATTTTGATAGCACCTTGGTGACCGAGAAGGAGCTGGTTTTCAGCTCTCAGGTTAGCATCAGAAGACCCTTGGAGACTTCCTTGCAGGCCGGATCTACTGCTACAAGGGAACCTGTGGCATCCGCATCCAGGAAGATTGAATCTGTTAGTCTGGATCTTAAATTAGCCTTACTCAAAAAGTTGGGAGTATCTGAGAAGGCAGCCTCTACATTTGTTACTAGCTGTAAGGAAGTTACTAGGAGGATCTATCTGAAATACTGGAAGACTTTCCATCTTTGGTTATCTGGCTCTAAGTTTGATAGCTTGTCAGTCCCAGCAGTCCTGGTTTCTCCAGGACGGTTGGGATAAAAATATTTGTGAGTACGCTTAAGGTGCAGATTGCTACCTTATCTGCTTTTTCAGGTATCCCCTTGTCTTCCTCTCCAATACTGAGATTTCGGAAGGCTCTATCTAGGAAACTGCCAGTTTACAAGCCATACGTTTCTCCTTGGGATTTATCGTTAGTATTAGAGGGGCTGTCCAAAGGTCCTTTTGAGCCGCTAGGAGACAGTTCTTTTAAATTTCTTACATTAAAGACGGTATTTTTAGTAGCCATCACTACAGCCAGAAGGGTTAGTGAGCTACAGGCCTTGTCTATGAAAAGTCCTTATTTTCAGGATAGGTTAGTATTACAGACGGATCCAAAGTTTTGTCCAAAAGTTATGTCTAGGTTTCACAGGTCGCAGGATATTATTTTGCCTACCCTCTGTGAATCCAAGTTGTGGAAAAGAGAGGATTTTTCACTCATTAGATGTTAGAAGATGTGTTCTGGAATACTTGAACAGAGCTGCAGATGTCAGGAAGATAGATTCCTTATCTGTTTTATTTCAGGGAAAACTGTGGGTCAGAGAGCTTCTAAATCTACTATAGCTAATTGGATTAGGTTAGCTATTATAGAAGCTTTCAGAGTTATGGGAAGTGAGGCTCCTGCCTCATTTAAAGCTCACTTTTCTAGAGCTAGGGCAGCTTCGTGGGCTAATAATGCAGGGGCTTCGCCTGAGCAAATATGTAAAGCAGCAACGTGGTCAAGCTTTTCTACGTTCATCTGTCATTACCGAATTGATGCAATGTCTGCACACGACCAGGCGGTTGGTAGAAACGTTCTCCAAGCATTGGTCCCACCCTGAGGTTGTATTACTTGTTAATCGTCTCACCTTTGCCCTGAAGGATTGTGGGGAAAAAGCAGAGTTAGTACCTGCTAACGATGTTTTCAACAATCCTTCAGGGCAACGATCCCACCCGGGTGTTATTTGTCTGTGTCTGATAGTTGCACGGTTATGGGTAGTGGAATGTTCACCTGTCGGGTACTTGGCTAAACGCACTGAGGGTGGACTAACCATGTGACTTTTTTATAGGGGAAGTGCTGTCTGTTCCTGCGTCTGGGAGGGGCGACGTCTCACCTTTGCCCTGAAGGATTGTTGAAAACATCGTTAGCAGGTACTAACTCTGCTTTTTGTTGGCTAACTGGCTCTGACATCAGAGGTAGGGGATCATAGTAATGTGACTTAGCTGTACATGGTAAATCCTTTAAAAGTTTTTTTTTTATTAAAAAAAAAAAAAGTTTGCAGGAACGTCCTTGGACAGCACTTCTGAGACTTGTCTCCTTTACCAAAAACGAACGGAAACTAGAATTAACATAAATGTTTTGCATAGTTGTTAGGCAGGCATATGGATAGGACAGAACTTCCGTACCTTCTGAAATGTATCAAAAAACCTGGAATGTTTACAATAATTGGTGTCTACAAAAGTCTAGTGATATCAACTTGTCACTTTCGGTCCTCTAGTTAATCCATTTGATACCCGTTCTGGAGGAAGTACCAGCACTCTTATGCCTGGCATACATGAGTCGTTTTTTTCTTATCAATCGAGCCGCTGATGGGGAATCGAGCGGCTGATGAGGAGAGCCGTCGGGGACGAGCGGGGATCGATCCGCGCGGACGAGCGGGAACGTGGCGGGAGTCGATCCGGCGGCTAATCGGCCGCCGGATCGACCCGTGTATGCCAGGCATTAGACTACAGACGAGGATTCCGGGACACTTCGGAGGGGCGGGCGCTGGACTGTGCAGCTAGAGGGGAGGGGGGAGCCTCATCAAAACCCTGAGTCTTCCCCTTACCGAGGTGAGTACCCCCTCCCTAGAGGAACTTTTTTTTTTTTTTTTTTATACAGTCTCTTTAAGAACACCTGTAGTGAGAAGCACATGTGTCTGCCATACATATTTCCTTGCTTGTTTAGGGTCTATGGCTAACAGTATTAGAAACAGAGGATCAACAGGACAGCCAGGCAATATGCATTATTTAAAAGGCAATCTGTCAGCCTCCATATTCCCCTCATTTCAGGTGTGCATTCATTTTATGAATAGCCTCATTGACCAATAGAGCACGTCAGGAGCTCCACTCCCATTACTCTCATTTCCCACTTTGCAGTATTACATCCTCACCAAACTCCGATATCGGGGACCCACTAGGAATTGCTGGAGCCCTTTAAAATCACGCATGTGCTTTGTGTGGCGATTCTTAGAATGATTGTGATTACAACCGTTTCGAAGGACTGTACAGTGTTTGCGATTTGTGATTGCCTGTGTAAATAACGTTTTATACTCACTGGGTGTCCCAATGTCCAGTTTCTGCCTGCAAAATACTGCCTCCTAGCAAATTAGATCATAGGCGCTTCTCTAGCTCTAATCAGAGAAGCTCCCGTGACTCTTCTGCTTGGAGGCAGGGCTGCGGCCAGAAGCCAGATATTGGGACACCCAGTGAGTATAAAAAACTTGGACGGAAGCCGGACATCCTGTGAGTATATTACATGTTTAAAAAAATTAGGCTTGCAAAATAGCTTTGAAAAGCAATTCAAAAGCAAATTTGCAGCACTCTTATCGCCAGCAAATGCGGCCAAAATGCTGCATATCCTGTGATTGTGATTAACCCTACTCGCAAACCCACTAGTGGGTTCCCCATCATTTACTTTAATTGGTGGGTCTAGTGGGTCCTAACCCTAAAAATGCTAGAAAATCAGACATTACAGTATTATTTATATAGCTTCGACAGCGCTTTAGAGAATACATTGTCTTGTCCCTTAATTGGCCCTCAGAGGGGCTCACAATGTAATCCCTACCATAGTCCTATGTCTATGTATCGTGTAGTGTAAGTATCCTAGTATCCGGCCAATTTAGGGGGAAGCCATTTAACCTATCTGTATGCTTTTGGGATGTGGGGGAAACCCACACAGACATGGGAATAACGTCAAACTCCTTGCAGATAGTGCCCTGGCTGGGACTCGAAATAGTGACAATAACATGGATGTTATTAGGTTTTCACTACATGCTCTTTCTTTTACTTTTAAGCTGATTAGTTCTAATATGGTGTAATACAAAGGAAGCCCATATTCAACAAATCGGTGTAATTAACAGGTGGAGTTTCATACCTGCCCCATGTAATCTTTGATATTTTTTTCTGATTAATTTTTAAAAAAAGTTTTTGTGTAATACAGAACCTACACATAAACCAAATATCCAAAACTTTTTTTTTTTCTGTTCTTTTAGGAAAGAACATAAAACTTGTGAATTGTGACAGACTGCAGTAAAACACTTTTTATGTAGTGGGAAAGTGTTCGAACATCTGTCAGGGTTTATCGCTGCCTCTTTCCCTCATGAGAAGATTGCATCATTTTGTGTACGGATAGTTATGCAACATGCACTCAACTCCGCAAATTCAGAATGAAATTAGAATATTTTAGATGTCTGTGTTGTACAGTCCTAAAGTGACCCTTGCTCTTTCTCATGCATAATGAATTCAATTCAGCTAGCTTGAAGCAATGCTTATTTCTTTAGGTATCTTTTCTCTATCTCTTTTAAAACTAAACCATTCTGTGCTTTCTCAGATACAAAAGGTTAAAGTTTTGTAGTCTTAAATGCCGCACACGTGAGACTGCGATGGTTAAAAACTAGCAATACCAGTCGGTAAGCGAATTGTCGGCACAGATTTTAATGCAGCAACAGCACAACGAATGTCTCCTGATTGGATCATTACTGTAAGTTTGAAATTCGCAAGGTGCGAGCATTGAATGGACCGATCGTTTCCTATGCTTCAGTCCAAACGATAAACAGACTATGGCCCGAACGGATCTGTCTAGATGGAATCATAAACACGGTCTCTTGCCCTCAGGGTATTTAAAGGATTATTGCCAACCTGCTTGTTTCCATGTGTATATGGAGCTTTACAACTTTGCAAACCATATCTGCCTTCTGATTATATAAACAAACACACACTCACTCAAACTCACTCACTCACTCGCATACTCACTCTCACACTCTGAGTCTCCAAAAAATTGTTTGTTTTTGATGTGCTGCGGAGGATGCATTTTACAAGTACACATTTACTTCTCAGATGAGCTAAAATCCCAGAAAAGTGTGTGTGTGTGCGCGCACGTGTTAAACGCATTAATTGTGAAAAGTTAAAAAGTGACAGGGTTCCTTTTAATGCCAACTGTAGATAAAGTTTAGGGCTATGAAGGAGTCTCAAGTGACACCTCCATCTTGCAGCAGATGCAGCCCTCAAAAGATGAATGGCTCTCAACTTTCCCTGCTGCTGTGAATAGAACTCCTATGGGTACAGCTAAGTACACAAGCGAGATGTTTAATGGACAATTGGCTAGAGCAATGGTTTGTATGAGGGTACGTTTCCACTAGAAGCATGCAATTAGCACATCATTTTCCGGATGTGAATGCAAATTTGCATACGCATATATGCGTTTTATGCGCATGTACATATAATTTTTTTTTTAATTTCTGTAGTCCTCAGTGTTCTCCCCAGAATTTTTTTCCAGCCAGTTGGCATGAAAAATTAGCCGGGTGGAGTTGCGAGGGGGGAATATGGGGTCAGTGCAAATCTGCTTTCAGCATAAGAGGAGTATGAGGAGGCGAGGCGATGACAGCTGAGTGTTAACCAAAATTACCTGGGTGCAGCACCCGGCTAAAAGAGCCTGGTGAGAACACTGGTCCTATTTACATCATTTATAGCGAATGCAAAAACTGCATGCGGTGTCCAACAAATAGTAACCGTGCGGTCTGTTTTTTTACTCATTTATTTCTTCTAGATTCAAATTTTAGATCTGATAGAAACTGGTTCATATGAAGTTATTGGTGTATGAATTTGTGTACTTGAAAAAAAACATACAAATTTGCAACCTAGTGGAAAGAGGCCCTAAAGATAATTCAGAAAACTAGTTAAAATATCGGCTGAGATGTTAATGATCCCTTGTGTGTACTTATGACTGACCTTCTTATGTCCTGTCTGCAGCAGGGCCCTGTTCTCCCTAACTCCTCCTTTCCCTCTCCATAGAATAAAATTGGATTCTTGGTTTATAAAAAAAAATTAAAAAAATGTGTATGTATATATGTATGTATAGCTTTTTTTCATACAACAGTGGCTACTAAAATGTTCCCAGAAATGGCTGTGAAAGATTTCTCCTGTAGACAGTGGAAGTGTGAAGTATGTAGCCAAACAGTGAGTCTTCCCTTAATAACTGGCCAGCACAGCAGCATGGCATTCTGAATAGTGCTCTTCCTTTTACAATGCTCGTGTCCCAGGTTTGAAGACTGCATAAAGTTTGTTTTCTTCCATACTGATAAGTCAATTGGTTCTATGGTCAATGATCTACTCATTATTCCAACTTCTATGCAAATTTAATGTAAACTGTATGCAGCATCGATTTGGGCCAAACAGATGCACTTGCTGCCTGTTTTGATTGGCCCAGTTCCAAAACAGGGATTAGATTGGGAGCTCCTAAGATGAACATGATCATGTGCTTGTGCACGAATTGCTGATTGTAAACTGCAGATGCGTTAGCACTTGTCACACGTCGCCACCCAACTATAGTGTCTGCCTAGGGTCATGTCAAAGCGCTATACTTGGGGTCAGCTGATTCTGCCACTGCCATCTAATTGGTTGAGGGTCAGGGGAAGAAAGGCATGGAACAGACAGTGACTGCACGAAGATGATTATGAAATACTTTGAGCCTTGTGCACACTCTAGGATTCTTGACTGAGGCATGTATGACTGTCCCAATGTGTCGCCGAGAGATCCGACGTACCAGAGAAACTAGGCTAAGTGCATTTCTCTTTTCATCCCTCCCATTTGATGCTGTTGTATCGTTCACCACTCCTGTCCTATTCCATCACCACCCTAAAGCAGCACAATGCATTGCTAATCTGTAGTCTAGTGACACATCTGTATAGCAATCATCCCTGAACTGTGGTCCAATGGATTGAGATCCCATCCCTGGGGGCGATGGTAATTTTGCGTGAGTACGTACAGTAAGGGAAGTGGAGTGTTTCAGGAGGATCTGTTCATGTTGCAGGGGCAAGTCTGTGATGCTGGGCATACACAGCTCTATTTTGCCGCTCGATTCTGCAGGCGATTCTCTTATCTTCCTCTTGTTTTTCTTATCTTTTTCCATTGTCCTCAATGCAGAATCGAGCGGCAAAACGATCGGGCGGGAGATCGGACGTCTCGGAAATTATCTATCGAGCCATCTAAGTGACTCAGAATCGAGCCGTGTATTCCCAGCATAAAACCTAGCAAATTACCTCTCCTCAGTTGACTCAATTGTTTATTATAAATTAATGTGATTTGCATTGGGGAGAAGCCCCAGTGCCGTGTGTTTATATGGGCAGGTTTACATGCCCAGTTGCCTGCGGCTCGTTTCAGCGCGCTCAAATGCTTTCCTGCTACCAAGTACAAAAGCGTTTGACATAGTTTCCTGTCGATTTGCGTTTTTAGCCTCTGGGGATAGAAAATGGTGAACTCAATCTGATACTAGAAGTACATGCACACATGGGAACATTTTGATCAACCTGAATGAGTAAGGAGAAAAATGAATTATAATTAAGGTTGTTTTTTTTTCCCTTTATCTTTACCTACTCACAGTCCCAACTTGGAACACATTAGGATGCTACTGCAAAGCCTGAAATGAAAAGTTCGTGCTGGAAGATCCCAGTGTCTTAATTATCCACTTTGCATGTAGAGGTTGTGTTCACCTTATTGATCAGAGCAGTTTTTCATATTCTAACGATGCCCTTATTTTGTCCTTATTAATTCAGCCATAGCTTTATAGCTTTAGCTCCAGTAATGACGCCTAAGTGAGAAAAAATATTATATACGCATTTTATGAGGACGTAAATGGTAATGGATAAAACCTGCCCTACCTTCATCTTGGATCTTGTTTACAAATCCACTCCAGGCCTTCGACCTTCGCCTAACTGGCCCGTGCATTTTGCACTCCCATGTGCGCCTGCGGGATTTCTCAGGAGCCACCTCCACCCTTTGGAACTCCCTCCCACTGCCCATCAAACTTTCCACCCCCCCTGCCCTTTAACACAAGCAAGCCCTCAAAGTCCTCCTCTTCAAGGTGGCCTACCCACCCTCTACCACACAGTAACACTCTACTGAATACTTATTCTACAGTCCTACCTAGTGTGTCATCTCCCCTCCTCTTCGATTGTAAGTCTTTGGCAGGGTCTTCCCTTCACTAGTGTATTCTACATGATTGCGGGCTCCTTTTCCATGACCACACCTCATACTTGTACTACTGGACCTACCTAATCGGCCAAAAATCGCATGATCCTATGTTTTGTAACTGTTTTCTTTGTATATTTTTGTCCTGAGTTTAATGTTATTTCTGTCATCCTTTGTATCATTGTACATATTTATTGTGCAGTGCTGCGTGATATGTTGGCGCTTTATAAATACAACAAATAATAGTACTAGTATAGATAAGAACCACAGATTGAATTTGGCTAATTATCACAACACTTTACTGGTACAATTGCACTATTTCAGTAAAAATTGCCATAGCTCTCTGCGTGCTTTGAGCTGGCTTTCTTCTACATGTAGGTGATGAGAAATAGAAAAAAAAAGTTTTATGAAATGCCTGCCTTGTGGACTTCTCAGGTTGCAGGGTCAACTTTACAATTCCATAAACAGCATTGACCTGTGTGAATGATTCAGATCATAAATACCTAAGAGATGTAAGCTTGTCAGCTATATGAATAGTCAGGTAAAAGGTCACAAAGAATTTCTGTTTTCAACACATTTAAAATATCTAATGCCTTTGTTTGCAGCTAATACCGAATCCAGAGACTATTTTTGTGCTTATTAAGCTCGCACTGTTTTAGGGTAATGCTATTTAACAGCACTCCTTTGCAATAATGAACATTTAAAAGCCCAGCTTCCTAAGCGGGAATTTACAATTGCCTGCAGCTGATGCAAAGGTGTTCTAGTGAATATTAATTATGCTGGAAGGATATTGCTAATTTGCCTCTGATGAGTTTCTAGTAATAAAACAGGCTTTTTCCTGAAATTTTAATAGTTTTCAGCTTCTTTCCTGTAAAGGGCCTAGAGATAGAAACTTTAAAATTGGACTCCTTCAGATAATACAGTTGCGGCAGCAGTTTAGAAATGTAATTTTTCACAGTGGGCGAGTTTATAGGGAGCTACACTTAAACGCTTTGCCTCCTTTTAATGTACAGACATGTGTTAATTAAATTTTGTGCATGTGTGTGTTTCTTCCACTTTTTTCTTAAATATCATCTTTAACCAACACCGCTTTGGGCAATATAATCAGCGTAAATGTTTCCTTGCCCTTGGGATGCTGAAGCACTTTATTTTGTTAAACAGGTGCTTTTATAGTTTGACGCAGACACAGCATACATTTTTGTATGCAAAGTACAAGTGTGCCGCCTTTATTGGCTCACAAACATTCCTGCACAGCATCATAATATACATGCAGGCCTTATTTCCTGTTTTTAAATTCAAGCTGCCTGTTTTATGCTCTTCAATTTCATTTTATACTTCTAACTTTTTTTTTCCTATATTGAAATGTAATATCCAAAGAAAAGGGAAGGTAGTTAAAGCTGGACACCCTTTTGTGTTCTGAATATGTTTTGTTACTAGCTAAAGACTTCTTCAGGCCACAGTAAATGAATACAATGCAAATACATTCCTATGCATAGATAATTCATTTACCCAAGGTAATATGTATAGCCCAATTTTAAACATATGGCAACTGTGCAGGTTTCAGGACTAAAGGAGTAATATTGCCTTTAAGACTCCTGTACAGTCTTGTTTTCTATTTAGAAAGTTGTACTTGTAATCCCATTTCCTTTGATCTATAAGTCTACAGTAGGCTGAACTGGCATAGTGACTGACACAAACCCCAGCCCATGTCTTTGGCATGAATGAAACCATGGATGACGGGGCAGGTGAAATGTACAACTAAAGAAACAAATGTGCAAGTTATTTACAAGCTCCTTGTCATTACCTTCGTCAATTCTCATTCCCACTTCCTTCAGCCACAATGTTGCCTAGTTTTTACTGTTCCTACTTTGAGAGTCACATGGTTAACCCTGATTGACTCACCCACCAGCAGATTCCACAGACTGCAAGAAGTAAGCTATGCTGTAGTCTGAGGACAAGGACATTTAACTCATGAAAAGTCCTTTGTCTATAACTATACCTTGATATTTTATGGCCATTGGTATTTGCCTTGTTCAATTAGGTTTATGAGGACTTAAAGGACAACTGCAGTGAGTGGTATATGGAGGGTGCCATGTTTATATCCTTTTAAGCAATACCAGTTGCCTGGAAGCCCTGCTGGTACATTTGGCTGCAGTAGTGTCTGAATCCTACTAGAAACGAGCATGCAGCTAAACTTGTTGCATTTGACAAAAATATCAAACGACTGATCTGCCTATACTTGTTCAGGGTCTATGGTTATAATTAGAGGCAGAGGATCAGCAGGACAACCAGGCAACTGGTATTGCTTAAAAGGAAATAAATATGGCAGCCTCCATATACCACTCACTAGTTGTCCTTTAAAGGGACCATGTAATGACACCACATTAAGCTAAACGCGTTTAGGAATGGTAGTTCCAGTTTGACACAGACTTTATTTAAAGACTTTATCCTGAACAACTGACCACTAAATGTGTGTCAGTTAGCGTAGACTGTTGCTTGAAGTTATCTGTGGTTATAAACGTCTAAGTAGCAGGGCTGTGGAGTCGGAGTTGGAGTTGAGGAGTCTGAGTCGGAGTCGTGGTTTCAGAAACTAAGGAGTCGGAGTCGCATGATTTTTGTACAAAATCCACAGCCCTGTTAAGTATTAGGCTACGGAGTTGGAGTCTGAGCAATTTTGGGTACCCGGAGTTGGAGTCGGAGTCGTGGTTTCAAAAACTGAGGAGTTGGAGTCGGAAGATTTTTGTACCGACTCCACAGCCCTGCTAAGTAGTTCCTTCACCTCATTTGTCCTGCGAAAGTTGCTTGTAGTAGTCAGAAAATTACTTTGCTACCATAAAGTGCTATCCAGTAAATTTTTTTTTTTTTTTTTTCTTTGGATTTGCCATTACCCAGATAAAAAATCATCTACAGTCAGGTCCAGAAGTATTGGGACATCGACACAATTCTAACATTTTTGGCTCTACGCAACCACAATGGATTTGAAATGAAATAACCATGATGTGCTTTGACTGCAGACTGTCAGCTTTAATTTGAATGTATTTATATCCAAATCAAACAGTGTAGGAATTGCAACAATTTGCGTATGTGCCTCCCACTTGTTAAGGAAGCTAAAGTAATGTGGCAAAATAATAATCATAAATCAAACTTTAGCTTTTTAATACTTTGTTGCAAATCCTTTGCAGTCAATTACAGCCTGTAGTCTGGAACGCCTAGACATCACCAGATGCTGGGTTTCATCCATGGTGATGCTCTGCCAGGCCTCTACTGCAACGGTCTTCAGTTCCTGCTTGTTCTTGTGATACTTTCCCTTCAGTTTTGTCTTAGTCTCAATTGGATTCAGGTCAGGTGATTGACTTGGCCATTGCATAACATTCCTCTTCTTTCCCTTCAAAAACTCTCTGGTTGCTTTTGCAGTATGCTTTGGGTCATTGTCCATCTGCACTGTGAAGCACCTTCCAATGAGTTAATATTGCCCGAAAACACTTCTGAATTCACTTCTGCTGCTCTTGTCAACAGTCACATTATCAATAAATACAAGCGAACCAGTTCCATTGGCAGCCATATATGCCCGCACCATGACACTACCACCACCATGCTTCACTGATGAGGTGTTATGCTTAGGATCATGAGCAGTTCCTTTCCTTCTCCATACTCTTTTTTTTTTTTTTTTTTTTTTAATTCTCATCACTGTGGTACAAGTTGATTTTGGTTTCATCTGTCCATAGGATGTTGTTCCAGAACTGTGAAAGCTTTTTTTAGATGTAGTTTTCGCAAACTATAATCTGGCCTTCCTGTTTTTGAGGCTCACCAATGGTTTACATCTTCTGGTTATCTCTTTGTATTCACTCTGGTGAAGTCTTCTCTTGATTGTTGACTTTGACACACATACACCTATCTCCTGGAGAGTGTTCTTGATCTAGCCAACTGTTGTGAAGAGTGTTTTTTCACCAGGATAAGAATTCTTCAGTCATCCACCACAGTTGTTTTTCATGGTCTTCCGAATCTTTTGGTGTTGCTGAGCCCACCGGTGCGTTCCTTCTTTTTAAGAATGTTCCAAACAGTTGTTTTGGCGACACCTAATGTTTTTGCTATGTCTCTGATGGGTTTATTTTGATTTTTTTCAGCCTAATGATGGCTTGCTTCACTTGAAATCCACTCTGGACCTTTCACCTGATTAGGATGTAAATACCCTCAAATTGAACCTGGCGGCAGTCTGCAGTTAAAGCACACCATGTTTCATTTTAAATCCATTGTGGTTGTGTATACAGCCAGAAATGTTACAATTGTGTCAATGTCCCTATATTTATGGATCTGACTGTATTTACTTCAATGTCTGCCTGTAAAGGTTTGAAAGATTGCATAAAATGCCTTATATATTTAATTTAAACCAAGCCTCACTATTTTCCCCATGATGGAACAATTAAAAATGCTTGACTATTAGAAATCAAGGGTACATTTTAGGCTCTTGCTCCACCCTCAATACCACTCCACCATTTTTTCTCTCTTATTGTCATCAGCATGGTAAAAGGTACAGTAAATAAGGGCAATGAGGAATGGTTTCTTGTTGTAGGCAGGTTAGAGCTGCTTGTGACGTTTACAGACACATGGGGAGCGTATAAAAGAAGGTGAAACTCTGGAAGTGGATGAGTCAGTTCATCTTGGTGCTGGGGAAAACCTTTCCATTTTGCTAGCAACTCAATACATTTTTACAAATATCTCTAGATCATGGCTAACCAGTCCAAAGAAAAACTCTCTGGAACACCTGCTTCAAATTTGAGAATTGGTCAAGTGAGAATTGCTCAAGTGATAATAGTCCACTGTATTCGTATGCTGGCATTAAAAAAACTTTGAGATTACTTACTAAAAGAGTGTAATAATCCTCAAGTGGGGGTGGAGGGCAGGCCTTAGGCACAGGATACATTACAGTTCTTAAATATAACATAACATAATCCTTAAATAGTTTTGTACAAGTTGTAATAGATGACACTACAAATTCTGAAGGGTGTAGGTGTACTGTGCACCAGTGGGTGTAGTGGAGGCATGCTTGGCCTACAATGATTAACACAGCTCTGACCACTGTACACACACGCTTTGTTTTTGCAGTACTGTTGTCTAGCAATACTGGAGAGCTTTTGCTCATTTTTTTGATCTTACATTGAGTTGTGTGACTTACCGTAAATATGAACTCTGGTGGTCTTATGGGCAGTAAGTAAGTGACAGTGGTAAGGACCTGACTGACAAAGTTCATTAGTCCTTTGCATACTATAAATTGCTTGTGTGATCATCTTGCCTGCTGGAGAGATTTACCAGTTTGTCTGTGAGGTTAAAGCAGGCCATACACTGGCTCGATTCACGGCCGTTTCGACAGCAGATCCGATCCTGGGATCGGATCTGCTGCCAATCGCTTGCGCTAAACGCACCCGCCGATCCGATTCCCTCCCGAAATCGGATCGGACCGTCGATCGCGCCGTGCGGGAAATTACCCTCGATCGCCCGGCGGTAGGAGCGCGTCGCTTGCGGCGTACGATTCGGGCCCGATCCGAGCATGTATACATTACCTGAAGCTGGCTCCGGGGTCCTCTTCTCCTCGCTGCACCGCATTTCTGCATCTCCCAGTGTACGCTTATACTTCCTGTGTCACTCCGGTGACCAGGAAGTTGAAATAGAGGGCGCTCTATTTGAACTTCCTGGTCACGGAGTAACACAGGAAGCGCCGGGATGGAGCAAGAACAGCGGTGCGGTGCAGTGCGGAGAAGACGCCCGGGAGCCAGCCTCAGGTAATGTATACGGGGGGGGGGGGGACAGGCGGCAGGAGCAGCTGAACAGATTGTGATCGGTTTCAGGCTGAAATCGATTCACAATCTGTTTGCAGTAAAGGCAGCCATACGATCCCTATCTGATCAGATTCGATCAGATAGGGATCTGTCAGCTGGTCGATCTAATGGCACATCGACCAGTGTATGGCCATTCTCCCAGATGAGACAAAAGTAAATAAGGGGAAAAACATATCTTTTCTTTTAGTTTAGGAAAAAAAACCCAAAAAAACAATCTTTGTTCTTAGACCTCCACATAAAGGCTGACCAGACTAGAGGCTAGTCCCTGTTTTAGCATACTTGACCATTTTTATAGAATCGGCATGAACTCTCCTGCTTGCCACAAAACCGATCAGTTAGATGGGATTGATTTTAAGGGCAAAATTGTGCAGAAGCTAAATCGGCATCACACTACTGACTTGATAAGGGGACACTGATTGTGTTTTGAATTACTTAGCACAATATCACACATATAATTTGGAACAAGGAATTGTATTTTAAATATCCTATTTCTGCTAGAGTTAGTTGGCATCTAGACCATGAAGTAAAGCTCATGCTGGTAAGAGGATACAATCGTAGATTGAGGGATAACTGCATGTTACTTGCACAAAGACATCCGAGGCAGGGGTAGTGTCTTCATTCAAGGAGACGACTGCATTTGCTTTCAGTGCACAGCATTCACATTTGAGAAGAAGA